>NW_028317808.1:5619285-5921071 GCF_062004578.1 Staurois parvus
GAAGCATAGCTTGACACAAGTGTCTTGCAGCGATCTACGGGTATCTTCGCCCATTCTTCATGGGCAAAGGCCTCCAGTTCAGTCACATTCTTAGGCTTGCGCACTGCAACTGCTTTCTTTAAGTCCCACCAGAGGTTCTCAATCGGATTTAAGTCTGGTGACTGCGATGGCCACTCCAAAATGTTCCAGCCTTTCCTCTGCAACCATGCTCTAGTGGACTTGGAGGTATGCTTGGGATCATTGTCCTGTTGAAAGGTCCAACGTCTCCCAAGCCTCAGGTGTGTGACGGACTGCATCACGTTTCCATCCAATATCTCCTGGTACTGAAGAGAATTCATGGTACCTTGCACACGCTGAAGCTTCCCTGTACCTGCAGAAGCAAAACAGCCCCAAAGCATGATTGACCCTCCACCATGCTTCACAGTAGGCAAGGTGTTCTTTTCATCATAGGCCTTGTTCTTCCTCCTCCAAACATAGCGTTGATCCATGGGCCCAAACAGTTCTAATTTTGTTTCATCAGTCCACAGAACACTATCCCACAACTTTTGTGGTTTGTCCACATGGCTTTTGGCATACTGCAGTCGACTCTTCTTATTCTTTGGAGACAGCAAGGGGGTACGCCTGGGAGTTCTGGCACGGAGGCCTTCATTACGCAGTGTGCGTCTTATTGTCTGGGCTGAAACTTCTGTACCCACATCTGACAAATCTTTTCTCAGTTCCTCAGCAGTCACACGGGGACTTCTCTCCACTCTACGCTTCAGGTAGCGCACAGCAGTCGAAGTCAGCATCTTCTTTCTGCCACGACCAGGTAGCGTTTCAACAGTGCCCTTTGCCTTGAATTTGCGAATGATGCTTCCTAAGGTGTCTCTTGGTATGTTTAACATCTTTGCAATCTTCTTATAGCCATTGCCCTTCCTGTGAAGAGAAATCACCTCTTCTCTTGTCTTCCTGGACCATTCTCTTGCCTTCACCATGTTTGTAACCACACCAGTAAATGTCTAGAAGGAGCTGAGTATCACAGTCATTTTAAAGCTGCCTAATTGGTGCTTATTATGCTTGATTGCTGCTCGGTGACATCCACAGGTGTTTTCAATACCTGATGGAAAGCACCTGTATGAACCTCTGTTCTTCAGAGTGGTAGTCTTTAAGGGGTTGAATAATTGTGGCAATGAAGAAACCACATAAGAACCATTTACTACTGTATTACATAAACAATTGATGTCATTTTAGTTGCATTTGGGTAGTTACAACGTCCTTGTAGGATTTGATTCTGAATACAATTCCAAATGTACACTATAGTCCCTAAACCCCTTTACAGCATTGGGGGTTGAATAATTTTGGCCACAACTGTATGTATCCATCTCGTTTCTTGTTGAGGGATACGACAGTCCCAGTCACCACCTCTAGGGTCTAAGTGTACTCTTTCAAGGTCAAAGAACTTGACACATTGTGGATTCTTGGCATGGTACCAGGTACCATGTCTACCTATAGGGACCCCAGGAGAGTCCCTTAGAAGAGCACCTTGTTTCTTTGTTTATGGGAACAAAGGCCTTTTCCCCATAACCCTGGCCCGGTGGTTTTTGGGATCTGCAGGTAGGGAGATTATTGAAATCTGGAAGCCCTTTTAACAATTTACAAATAAAAAGTAAACACACACTCCTTTTTCACAAACGTCTCATGATATACATTCATCAATAATCACATCTTACAACGATGTAGATCCACATCAATAACTGTACTGAAATTCCACCAGCATAAGAAAAAAAACATGCCACACACCAACACATTGTTGGTGACTGCTTGTATGCTTCTGACTGCTCTGACGGATGACAGCTGATATATACAAAACCATTGACTATATTTGCACATGACCATATTTGGTTAATGATGTCGCAGTGACATCACAACCATTGACTTGTCCCTAATGTGTTGGTTTCCAGGATGCTGGTTGTCATACTTACCTGTGTATTGTTTCAGGACTGTGACAACACAGCCAATACCCACCAAACATCTGTCTTAAGGAGCTAGCTCACTTGCTACTTGTTACCTGTCAGAGTATACTTGCAGCCAGACCCCCTGTGTCTCCAGAGATTGTCTTTCACTTCCTACGAATCCCTGTGACCTGCTGTGGCTTCCTTCTTTCCTGTTCCAGCATTTCTACATCTGTGGCAAGTTTTAATTTTGAAAATTTAGAGTTACAAGGTTTTTCTCAAGAAACATTTTAACTAGTAATGAGCTAAAGTTTAGGCTGAAACCAGTTTGGTAAGAAGCCGCAGGATGTTGTCCCAGGCCGTCAACCCATTCAGTTGTGGATGGAGGATTCACCACCTCAAAGACATGTAAAAAAGTGGTGGGGATGCTTGTCACATCATTGACATAATATGGCTTCATCTCCATTGTTGGCCAAGGATATCATCCAAATATGGCCATGTGGCCATATTGAGTCAATGCTTGTCCCTACTCCTTTGTTATGTGTGTCTGCAGCTGTATTCATTTGTAACCCTTAATCCCTTCGCTGCTAGAGCTTCTTTTGCATTTCACACATGTTTACATGTACATTTTTGTCCTGAGATTAGTTAAACCCCCAAAAACATGACATATTTTCTGAAAGCAGAGACCCTGAGAATAAAATGGTGATAGGTTAGCTACTGGTCAATCGTAATAGAAAAAATATGGTGCTTATATTCCAAACATCAATACACAAATGGGCATACATTTTTAGAAAAAGGGACCTTCCAAGCACCAAAGTTTGACAGCAACTATTTTGAAATTACATTTTATGGAATCCTATCTTAAAAAGTCAGAGACAGTTCTTTTTCCTTAGCATGACAGTATGGTATCAACAAGTAAAATTGACAATGGAAATAACTTCAATTGCATTCAGGAAAAACTTTTCCCAGAAAAAAGTAATCCCGGTGCATTTTGATTCATACTTTGAATCTTCTTCAGGGTGAGCAATAGAATACAGCAGAGACTTCTATAAAACAAAATAGTGTTGGTAATATGACATATAAATGCTCTTTTCCTAACATAAACCATTCATTTTCTTGTCAAATCCATAATAAAGTTACATAATAATATGTCAGTTAAAAGCAAATGACCCTCAGTTGATCCCTCTGAACAGGTGAAAGCTAGCAAAAAGATTTATAGAGACACTTATTACTTACAATATATATACCAGCCAAATATTCAGTAGGGATATACATATAAAAAGGCACCTACATCTAGAAAGGTAATGGCAAACAATAGTAGACCATGGTGAACTGTAGATGATTGGGTGTGCAGGATTTAGCAAAAGATTTCCACTTAATATAAATATAATTTTCTGGAAAATAACAAAGATAAATGCAGAAATCACTTTCTTCAACCAGCACCAAATAGTAAACACCCTCCAATGCCCCAAAGCTGAAAGTATCAGCCCATTTGTCTTTAGAATGGGTCCCCCCCAAAAAATCAATCAATTCCATGATGATTAACATTATAAATGCACAAAAAAGATATATAATATTTATAATACAATATAATACTGATCAGTGATAACAGCGCTACCTGAAAAAAAGCAGCTTACAGATGTGTGGATTGAAGGTCAAAAATAGAAAAGTATGGTGAATTGTATCCCATCAGAGGTTCATACATCAGGAACTATTATAAGGACCTCCAAAATGGATAAAGGCAGACCAGCTACAACATAAAGGTCAATGTATCAAACAGGGGCGGACTGACCATTTGCAAACTCGAGCACTGCCCGAGGGCCCGGGGTCAGTAGGGGGCCCCATGAGATGCCCCTGGTACCTTTTTCATAGGCTTTTTTGAGTTTGAGCAAGGACACAGGGGCCCCATGATCCACTATTGCCCGGGACCCCATGAATTGCAAGTCCGCCCCTGGTATCAAAACATCCAAATCCACAATCAAAAATCAGCATCAAATAATGAGTCATTTTAAATACACCTACATCGTATGCAGAGTGCCAGAGTATCAGTTCACCATGACCAAATAATATACTTGAGTGCCAGCAAGTATCCACTCCTTAATTAAATTAGCTTCTTGTTAGTAAAGGTCGCTCACCATTAAAGCAGCACCTGATATAGGGAGGGAATCTCCCAACTTTACTAAAGATGTCCTCCGCTGACTTCTGGGCCATCGTGAACATTACTTCCAGCACATGTGCAGCATCGTGATGTCACTTCCATCAAGCGTAGTCAGTACCAGCACGTGTGCATGTCCTTCGGTTGCCAAGCAGCCAAGTCTCCATTTGAAAAAATGGAAAACAGCAAAATTGTTGTGCATAAGATGGCAAACACCCATAGTGCATCAAAGGGACAGAGGGACAAAGTAAAACCCCCACTTCATGAAAAAGCAATATGCGTGCGGCCTATATGTGTCGGGTGCATTGCAGCGACACCAAGTGGATGAACAAGGAATGACACACAAAGAAAATAATATTTACAGAATACTAAACATAAAAGGGATTAACCACTTGCCCTCCAGAGGATTTACCCCCCTTCCTGACCAGGCCCTTTTTTTGCTGCCTTACTTTAACTGACAATTGCGTGTTCATGCAATGCTCCACCAAAGTGAAATGTATGTCCTTTTTTTCCCAAAAACAGAGCTTTCTTTTGGTGGTATTTGATTGCCTATGTGTTTTTCATTGTTTTGCGCTATAAACAAAAAAAGACTGGCAACTTTGAGAAAAAAAACAATATTTTTGACTTTTTGCTATAAAACATATCCAGTAAAACAATTTTAAAAATCTAATTTCATCATAAATGTAGGCCAAAATGTATTCTGCTACATGTCTTTGCTAAAAAAAAATCCCAATATGTGTAAATGAATTGGTTTAACGTTTACAAATGTGGGTATATATACTGGAATTTTTTTTTCTACTAGTAATGGCGGCGATCAGCAACTTATAGCGGGACTGGGGGGAACTGACTTGGTGTCACTGGCATCCCCAGTGACACCAATACAGTGATCAGTGCTAATAAAAAGCACTGACACTGTACTAATGGCACTGGGCAGAAAGGGGTTAACATGTGGGCTGATCAAATGGTTAATGGTGTGCTGTTTCACTGTGTGCTGTGTGTGTGCTTTACACTGTAAGTACACTGCTTTGTATAGCTCTGCTATGCAGAGTCATACAAAGCAGTGTGCAGGAGCTGACAGGGGAGAGATCTGTGTTGTTTATACACAGGTCTCTCCCTCGTCTGTAATACTCAGCAATCACCGGGTGCCAGCGAAGAATCACCTGGTAATTGACAGTTGAGGCCGGAATGGTGGCATGCATGCCCCCTACCCGGAACTGCAAAATCATGTATATATACATGATTTTGCGCACCCGTGCCACCCTGTAGCAGTATTCCTGCTATAGGGTGGCGCAGAAGCAGTTCATTAAACAATATAAAAAATTCAAATGAGAGTTATTTGGAATATTCGGGGAGAAAAGACAGAATCAAAACTGACTCCCCTATACCTCCCTGGCTGCAAGGTCCCAGACATTTTGAAAAATTATTACATACATAACCCATTGATTACTGGAAAAACATATTTAAAAATATACTGTAGGTCAATATGTCTCAAGATGTTATATCAAGAGCACCCCTGTCATAAATCTTGTTCTGATTTACATGAGATAAAGCCCTCCAATTAACAGTTTGAAACTATTTTTTTTTTTTTTTCATTTAGGCCCAGGTGCATATTGGCCTTCAAAAAATGAATCCATTCCATCTCTTTTTATAGCAAGATTTTGTTAAAATCCCCTTTTCTCTTGCTGGGATATATCCTCTAAGGCCCAAAATTTTAGTTCTTGCATCCTGTATCCATGTATTTCAACGATGTGCTTACCAATCGGTAAGTATATATTACAGCTTGCAGCAGCATGTGTATGTTCATAGATCCTACGCCAGCATTTTCTGGTTAAGAAATATATAAATCGCTATTGGCACTTACTAACATCGGATCCAAAAATTGCCAAGGATAATCCACACAGTGTCTCTATATATCTTTTTGTTAGCTATCACCTGTTCAGAGGAGTCACTTGTCCTTTTGCCTAGGGGACACCAGAGGATTACTATCAAGGTCTTGTTTTAACTGACATATGGTTATGTAAGTTTATGATGGATTTTACAAGAAGATTAATGGCTTATGCTAAGAAATAAGCACTTATATGTCATATTACCAACACTATTTTGTTTTAGAGAAATCTCTGCTGTATACTATTGCTTCCCCTGAAGAAGATTCAAAGTATGAATTGAAACGCGTCAATGGTTTCTTTTTTCTGGGAGAAGTTTCTCCTGAACACAGCTGAAGTTATTTCCTTTGTCAGTTTTACTTTTTGATACCGTACTGTCATGCTATATCAGAAGAACTTTCTCTGACTTTTTTAGGATTGGATTCAATAAAATATAATTTTAAAATAGTTGTCAAACTTTGGTGCTTGGAAAGTCCCTGTTTCTAAAAATGTATGCCCATTTGTGTAATAAAATGGTGATAGTTGCAATTATTTATGGCATACAATATTAGAGCAATCATTTATCAAACCCATTTTTTCAGTAAAAATACTCAAAAGGTAATTTTAGTACACACAAATGCAACATATTACTCAATTTATTGGTGATGTATAAAAGATGAGGTTGCTTAAAGTAAAGAGATATCAAATAGAAGTCAAGACATAAAAGTGCGTGTGCTCATAAATGACAACAAACTTTGGATCCCAAAATTGCCAATAGGTGATGCTAAAAAGTCTTCACCAGTCATTGGCTTACCGTTAACTATGAATGATGACCCTATAATTATTGCTCTCACTCCAGTGTGCATGGCAATATGTAATCATACTCATTGCAGCGTAATTTTGTAGCTGTAATGTGGCACATTTTAGTGGTTGTGGAAGTGATTGGTCAGCTCTGATCAGCTTTTAAGTCTTTAAAATTACTTTAATCAGAAAGCCAGTGGTTAGGGGATTGCATAGAAGCACATTATCGAATGATAATGTTCTAGAATGGATTTTATAAGGGACCCCACACTGCGTGTTTTTTTCCTTAAAGGAGCTCTACACATTGTTTAAAAAAATGTGTACTGCCCTGTTTCATAAGTGTGGGGTCCCCTACAAAATCCATTCCAGACCTTTGCCCTTGCTATTGGTCTGATATTGGATTTTAAGTGAGATCCCAGGAAAAATTATTAGAAAAAGCATAGGCTCCCCCTCAAAATTTATATCAGGCCCTTATCCAGTCATTCAGCCAGGCTGGCCAAAAAAGGGAGGGGCAGTGAGCGTGGACCACCCCCCTATAACCATACCAGGCCACACACCTTCAATATTAGGAGGGTATAAAGTGGGAACTGGAGTATACTGAGTGTGTGGCACAAATTCCTCCCAGTAAGGAGACAACTCATCCCTACTTTCCTTTAAGGAAACAAATTTTTTTCATTGTTAATGATGCTTGCAAAACACCACTGAACAGATTGTAGGCAAGGAGCAGACATTAGAAGCTGCAGAGCTGCAGGTTTTAAGTAGAGGTGTCAACTACCTATCTACACAGTGTGGCAGGAGTGTCTGAATAACAAGAGTAGCTGAAGAAATTTACTAACATATGTGCAGGCAAAACAGCTCAGGGGCATTTTAATATGACACCTCAATCTATTATTAAGAGGGTAATTGCTATTTGTAGTATTCAACTGCTATTCATTAATTGACAGCTAAGTGTAACTGGCAATTAAATAAATGGCAATTAAGAGAAGAGAGCCACAGTTTCCAGGTAATGTTTTTTTTTTATATCAAATATTTAAATTTGAAATGTTTTGACAAGCTAAAGCTATAATTTATACCTCCATAATTTATATACCTCGTTTCTAGTTTTCAGATTTGATAACCCTGAGTTTGTACATAACATTTGCATAGCTGTTTTCGCTGATGACTCTTCAGGTGACAAAAAATATATATAAATAGTTGTGGATTTTAATAGGACATGCAATTATTTGAACATCAGTCTTTTATAAAGCTTGGATTGCCTGGCCTTGTCACTGGTGTTATATTACATAAATGTAAAATGTCTGACAGGAGAATATTTGTAAGAAAAAGAATAATTTAAAGTATAAAATATTATAATGGTTCTGGCAGTTATAAGATGCATTCTGGATGTAAAAGGAATTGAACTTTTCCGTGGAAGATAGAGAATCTTTATTGAGTGAGGAGGGCACAGTGCCTAAATCGCCTGTCTTATTAGAGTTCAGGTTGTCAAAAATGTTATAGAATCTAGCTTTTAATCCACTACACTTGCTTTGTTCTGCATTACTGAAACATGAGGTCAGGAAGAATTACATATTGTAGACCTGAGGGGGTCATAAAAAATTACACACTTTAGAACCTACTGTTACATAATATATGCTTAGCCAAACTGATTTGGTTTCATACTTAATGAGATGAAAGAATGTGATAATAAGTTCTGTTTATGCTATCGGCTTACCACTTTGTGCTAGACATGACAATGCTGCATATCCTGTAGAACTGGGACAATCTCATTTGCTAAGTGGCTATGAAGTAAGACTTCTATCCTAGAAGTAGTGCTTTTTCAGAAAGGGTGATGAAAGTTCATTAGGCATAGATTGTTAGGTTGTGCAATTATACTTGTATCTGTCTCTAAAAGCCAGCAGTTAAAACTATCCCTGACTTAAAGTGTAAAGCTAGGTTTACATGCATCAAAATTTGGCCCGTTCAGAAAGAACTGGCTGAATTTGGATCTATGTGTATCACTATCTGTTCAACAGAAGCTGGTCTAATGACTGCCTTTTGTAGAATGGTCCTGCTGGAAAACCAGCATTTGATCAGCCGCTGTAGCCAATGGCTGCAGCACTGATCTGTGTATACTGATGGGGGTAGCCCTGGCTATTAGAGTACAATAGCACAATGGGAAAGATTCCCACATTCACATCACTTGTGTGGATGCAGGAATCTCCGAGGTATTTTTTTTGTTCAACCCACTGGTTGAATGAAAAAAGACTCTCTGTGTATACCCAGCTTAACTATGGCCAGGCTATGGACATCATTTTACATATTCTTAACAAGAAGTAAATTAGCTTTAAAAAAAGCTCTCACTGACCTTTGTAGCTGCAAGTACAGTGAAGCAATTCATCTCCATACATTTATGGATGAGGCAGACCTTTTATCCATCCACCCTCCATTCATAACTTAACTTCAATGCATCTGCTGTGAATTAATTGCTACGTAAGGCTTGCAGCAACAGTAGTAAGAGAAGATTTACTGCTTAATAAAAATATGCATATACTCAAATGGCCACAGTTACACTTTAAGCCACTTTCAGGACCTTTAGAACTGGCAGTTCAAAGTGACAGAGACCTGCAGCCCAGAGCAAATTAAGATGTTAACATTGAGTCATATGTTATCTATTAATTAAGTACAATTTCTAATGCAATTTAGAATATGTCAAGGTTTGCATAGTATCAAATGCATGGCAAAGAATGATCGTATATTGTATTTCAAAGATGTGAGAATACAATAAAAAAAGACTGTGCATAAAGAGTTGGAAACATGCTGGAAATGGAACTTTAGCGATGAAGAATTACAAGACTAATTCTCCATGGGAAGCTTTCTAGGATAATGTAGTATCAGTATGCATCAGCACCCAACCCTGGTCTACCATATTCTAAGTATAAGGATAGCAGAGTACCATGCTCATAAATTAACCAAGAATACATGAAAAACATTTTAGTGCCTAAAATATTGTAACGCACCATGGTCATTATACAAATAGATTTGTGGTACCATTTACCTTCTGCCTTTTAGCTAAAATAATATTTATAATATAGCTGAAAGCCATATACATACTATTTATTGTATTATTTTTTTATTTGTGTTTTCCACTAGCATGTTTTTCTTTTTTCTAACAAGGAGGAACCATATGCAGCACATAATTCATGCACCCTTTTCTGAAGTCTAAGAGAGTATATGCCTACTAGCCAGGAGCTCAGCGGATAACGGTACCCTAGTGTACATTGTTGCTTCTATTGAAGCTTGTTTGGTCATTTTGATGTTGCAAGTTTAAACAAATTGATGTTTTTTTTCTTCTCCTCAGAATTATGTATGACAAATTGATCTTTTTTTAACGTGATAGGAGGGGGTCTTTTCAATCTGCATGGCCAAAAGTATTATTTAATACAAATTACAGTAAAGGTTTTGAATATTTTAGCTTTAATGGATGTTAATGATAGCTATTAGCTATCATAGCTTCACAGATTACCTCCCCTAGTTTTAAGTACATAAATGTGTAAGAATAAAAAGCACTACGCTATTAGTATAGCAATAAAATTGCATAGTTGCATATTTAAATGTTATACTTTTGAAAGTTTACTGAAAAACACATTAGGGTTTCATCTATGTGCATTATATTTATTATCTTTTCCTTACAAAACATGTAGCTGCTAAGAAACATTTATAAGGGAACCTTTAAAATACCATTAACGTAAATGCTCTGTAACTTGTGAAGTAAGAGTTGAACAATATGTGTAGCAATTGTAAGTCAGTCTTTACTTGAGATCTTTATGTTTTCTTCATGCTGCAAATGGCATCCTAGTCCATAAAGCAAGCAATGGAATGTATCAACTTTCTTTCAAGACAACATTATTGAGAATATAAATCTAAAAGTGCCATACTTTTTCCTTCTTTCTGACAAATGCACTTTCAAGAAATCATCGTTTAAAGATATTATATTGCAAACGATGACAAATAGATGCAAAGTATGAAAAAAATATATTCTTGGAAATGCATTGTTTTTATATGCTGTGGAAACTAAACCTTTATTGTAAATCCAAAAGTATCACATGCAATCAGGGCCGGTGCAAGACTATTTTGCACCCTAGGTAAGACCAGCTACTTGCACCCCCAATCCCCCCCAAAAAAATAAGTAAACCTTTGAATCCATGTAACCAAATATAAATTATTTGTATTTTGCTAGCAGTAGCGCCGACCCTGGTTGTATCGTCTTTGCTTTACTTATTACACTTTACACCAAGGAGAAGGAAAGCTTTGCCTCTCTACTTCTGCATTCCCCACTTATTCAGAAGGATCCAGAAAAGGACAAAATAGTTGCAGGGACAATCTTCCTTGTTGTTTATGATGACCTGTACATCAATTTGGGTGGAAAGTTTCACTTTGTATGCAAGAAGCCAGAGCAAGATGGAGAGAAGTACCAAAAAGAGACTAAAATGCGCCTGAAGCTTGTTGACCTGCAGTTGACGTTGAGATTCCTAGGAGCCGTTACAGATACAACTTTGCTTGAAGCAGATGCTGTTCTATTAGGGAAACCGCTGAAGAAAATACAAGAATAGAAATATATATTAAAGTATTAAAAAAAGAAAAGTGTTAAGTTTCTATAGGCAACAAGCATGTAATTTATCTTTGGGGTATTCTCCATTACTAAAAAGGTAGGTTTAAGATACAGCACTTTTTAAGGCCCTATTGACAGATTTGAATTATAATGCATACATTGTAAAACAAAACAATGCGTTCATCATAAAAATCAATGTTATTCAAATAGACTGTTCAGATGTTTGCAGTGCATTGCACTGCATTTTGATAATTGAGGCAAGCCCATTTTTCTGTGCATTTTCATGCACTGTGTTTTCCAATAGGATAATGAAAACATGCAAAAGGCATGTTAAGAATGCATTAAAATGGACAAAAGGTGACATAAATAGATGTAAACCTGGCCTTACCATTTGTCAGCACACTAACAGAGTAAGGTGTTGACTTACACCAATGTTGTGGTGTTTTACTCTTCTACCAGATGCATTTTCTAGTTCCAGAAACTGAAAACAGAAAACTTATTACACTTTACTTTACTTATTACACTATTAATTCCAATGCAGCTCTGCATACATTAGCATCATTTTCTAAGGTTTGTTGTGTTTGATGAATATACAGTAATGAAGCAATAAACAGGGTTTACTAAAATTATTCCAGACACCACAAAGCACTCTGACATTCTCACATACAGGATGCATTCTCTATTCACATTTATCATTCAAACATCTGAAGTTAAACGTGTTGTTTTGTTTTTTATTGGTCTTTTTCTGATTTCAGTGTGTCAGCTGCTGGGCACAGGCTGACAATGGCACTATAATACATTTAACCTTGGTAAACTTTTAACCACTTATAACCCCTTTCTTACCAGGCCAATTTTCAGCTTTCAGCGCTGTCGCACTTTGAATGACAACTGCATGGTCATACAACATTGTACTCATATGAAATTTTTAGCATTTTTTTCTCACAAATAGAGCTTTCTTTTGGTGGCATTTACTCGCCGCTGGGTGTTTTATTTTTTAACAAAAAAAGAGAAAGAAATTAGAAAAAAAACTTTCTTTGTTTCTATTATTACATTTTGCTAACAGGTAATTTTTTTCCTTCATTGATGTGTATTGATGAGGCTGCACTGATAGGCAGCACTGATAGGCAGCACTGATGGGCTCTGATAGGTGGCACTGATGGGCACTGATAGGCAGCACTGAGGGGCACTGATAGGCGGCACTGATGAGCACTGATAGGCGGCACTGATAGGCAGCACTAATGAGGTGGCACAGATAGGCGGCACTGATAGGTGGCACTGATAGGCAGCACTGATGAGCTGTCACTGAAGATGGGTACTGATAGTCGGCACTGATAGACAGCACTGACTGGTGGCTCTGCTGGGCACTGACTGGCAGCACTGCTGGGCACTGACTGGAGGCACTGCTGGGAGGCACTGATGGGCACTGGTGGGTGGCACTGATGGGCATTGATGGGTGGCACTGATGCGCACTGATGGGTACAGGTGGGTGGCACTGGTGGGCACAGGTGGGTGGCACTGGTGGGCACAGTTGGGTGGCACTACTGGGCACAGGTGGGCGGCACTGGTGAGTGGCACTGCTCGGCACCGATCATCAGGGCACTGATCATCAGTGCCCTGATGATCTGGGTGATGATTGCTCTGACAAAAGCCGGTTCTTGGCAGTACTTTTCTCATGCGCTGACAGCGTGAGGAAAGTGCAGCTAAGAACCGACAATTGAATTTACCGGTGATCAGCGTGTCATTGGACATAGCTGATCACACGGTAAAAGGCCACTGTGATTGGCCTTTTACCACATCATGTGATCAGCTGTGTCCGTAGGACACAGCGATCATGAAGATCGCCAGATGAGCTCTCTCGGGAGCGCGCAGGAGAGTGTGTTCTGGGAGGACATCATATGATGGTCTCCCAGAACTGGACGGGCGCAGTGTAGCCTTTAATCAGCTACCTGCGGTCAGGAAATAGTCAAAGAAGAAAATTTGTACATACAGTTTAAATAATTTTTTGTTCACTTCGTGACAAACACTCAAAAAATCAAAACAAAACAAAATAATAATAATAAAAAGAAAATTGCTGCATTTCATTATGAAAATGTACCTTGATTTTCTTAAATCCAAATACTTTTCGTGTGATGGTATTCACATTGTTTGGAGGGGAGAGTCACCTCTTGCATCCTGTGCAAGGAAAAGTCCCTCCACATCTCACCCCATTGAAGGGTGCTGGGGGCCTCACTATGGGGCCAGATTCTGGTGCACTTGAAGGCCGAGTTGATCTAAACCACATAACGCTCCTGTATCCACAGGCAGACCTTGCTGGTGTTGGCAGTCATCTCCACCACATCCTGGTAGCTGCACTTGTCCATTGCCTGGGCCACCAAAGTCTGGAAGCGGGAGGGGATCTTCCTACCTGAAAGGTAGCCGGAAGCCATGATGAACTCCACCCACAGGAACATACTGCACTACCAGCCATTGCTCAGCTTGAGCACAGCGAAACCCGGCAGGGAGCTGTTATCCACAAAGTTGAAGACCTCCATCCGGTTGAGGTAGAGCACCACCTTGAACCCAGTAGGGGAGACCACTTCCAGGCCCTCGTAGTGGGTGTTGATCTTGGTCAGGGAGTTGATGAAGCGGGGATGTTAGGAAGCTGGCAGAGAGTAGGGAAACCAGTGCCCTAGGCCGCAGTGCACCCTAGGCGGCTGCCTAGTTTGCCTAAAGGTAGCGCCCTGCATGCAATGATCAACTTTATTTTTACACTCAGTTAACAGTGATTTACTGTATCTATGTCAAGAGATAAAAATATAATCCCAAAGATTGCAATCTGTAATGGTCAAAAATATACACAGATCATCAAAATATTCAATGATTCAAGATAAGAGTGATCACTATCAGGATCATTATCCTTTGGACTCCCTGTTACTTTACTTCCTGCATGAAGAGTGTGCATTCAGCCTCCCCAACACTACCTTCTGAGCATGTTTTTTTTTGCCTATCTGCTATGATCTTCAGTAATTTAAAAGCTACCATTCACTCTAAAATTCACTCTAAAATTAACCTTTTTTTTTTCAATATTGCTAGAAAAATTGCCTTTTGTTAAAAATGAACTTTTCATATATATCTTTTACAATATATGTCTCTTCCCTGACTGCTAGCAATCCTCATTAGATTGTGGACTGAGCCATGCCTGTATAGCTGAGTGTACATTTTCAGAATACCTTGGGTGTCTTGATAGATTAATTCCCATGCACATGTGCAGGAGTTATGTCTTACATGGCTGAAGAAATGTTGGAGGAAGACAAGGTGACTATGTTAGTGACAACAGGGGAATTTATGGCCACTGCATTCAAGGAACTCATTGCAAATAATTCTAACATGTTAGGAATTGGCAACAGGGGCAGCTTTGCAGAAGGGGAAACTGATCTTGAGACCTCTAACAATGAGGAAATCTATGAAATCTGCTCCATTGAATATGTATTATAGTGGATGTTGGGAGGAAATTCAAATTTGCCCTGTGTATGCTGAAATTGTAAAGGGTCAATCTGATGAAGGAATTTCAAGAGAATTTCTGCCTCTTGTGATTTACCATACCCAATACTTATTCACAATAAGAACTTTCCTTTTAAAGCATAATACTTCTATTGTGGATATATTATATCACTGTGAGTAGGGGATCCTGACTTACATTTCAGTGCACCCTCTGCAACTAAACTCACTTTAAATGGTATATTTTATATAATATTATACATAAAGACACATACGGTACTTAAAAGTAATCCATGCTGAGTTCATGTTTGTAAAAAGAAAGAATTCTAATTTATGAGTTAATTTGAATCCTTTTGTAAAGCAAGTATAACATTAATAATATATTTAGCTTTTTTTCCATAAATCAATTAAGTCTGCATGTGATCGCTTCTTGTAAATGTTAACTCGCCTGTTTTATTTTTTATAGTGCAAATGGTACAAATTCTACTGCCCATTATGTACTTTGACAGTAAGGCAAATTTACATTTCTGTCTGCAAGAGATTGGAAAAAGAGGCAAGTTTCAATATGTCACATGCAAAAGACTATAAAAAAGAGTGTCAGCGCCCTCTGGGAGACATACCAGCTGGTGGCTGTGTAGGTTGCGGACTTCGGTGCGGAGAGCGGGGAAGTCGGTCAGTACAGCAGTGAGTGTAGGAAGGGAGTCTGGGTTGCGTACAGCCTGTGAAGGGGTGCTGAGGCCCCTGGGGACAGGAGTGAAGACAGCCACCAAGGAGAAGGAAACCTTGCCTCTCTACTTCGGCATTCCCCGCTTATTCAGAAGGATCAAGAAAATGACAAAATAGTTGCTGGGACAATCTTCCTTGCTGTTTACTATGATCTGTACATCTGTACATCGATTTGTATGCAAGAAGCCAGAGCAAGATGGAGAGAAGTACCAAAAAGAGGCTAACGTGCGCCTGAAGCTTGTTGACCTGCAGTTAACCATGAGATTCCTAGGAGCCGTTACAGATACTACTTTGCTTGAAGCAGATGCTGCTCTATTACGGAAACTGCTGCAGAATACAAGAATAGAAATATATATTTCTAAATAAATATATAAGTTTAAGATACAACACTTTTTAAGGCCCCATTCTTTTGAATTTTAATGTATACATTGTAAAACAAAACAATGCGTGGATCATAAAAATCAATGTTATTCAAATAGACTGTTCAGATGTTTGCAGTGCATTCCACTGCAGTTTGATAATTGAGGCAAGCCCATTTTTTTCTGTGCATTTTCATGCACTGTGTTTTCCAATAGGATAATGAAAACATACTAAAATGCATGCTAAGAATGCATTAAAATGGACAAAAGGTGACATAAATAGATGTAAACCTGGCCTTTTCATTTGCCAGCACACTAACAGAGTAAAGTGTTGACTTACACCAATGTTGTGGTGTTTTAATTTTCTACTAGATGCATTTTCTAGTTCCAGAAACTGAATTGTATCATTGATGCAGCTTATGGTTTCTGAAGCTGCTGATGTATTCCCTCCAGGAAGGGGTTGTTGGGTTGTGGTGCCTGACGTGGATGCTGAATATTGGAGAGAGGATCAGTTATTCCCTGCTAGGTTTAAGCAATTCTGAATGCTAAGGAAAATTACTATTCACTAGAAAAGCAATTTGATAATGACATTTTGAGACGTTACCAATTATGTTGGGAAACCCCTTCAACCATGTTGGAGAAAAGCTTTAGCTGCTGACCCAACAGAACAAGGTATTGGGCACATTTTTACATTTTCTGTACTATGCCACATTCCAGCAGGATATCACACAGCTTGCTGTATTTAGTCAGCACACTTTCTCCAGGATACTGAAGCAGGTGATGGAAGCTATCCTAAGGCACTGCAAGAACTAGTTCTCCTTTGCTTCAGCCAAAGACAGTTAGATTTCTGATGTTCTGCCTCTGGGCTAAACAAGAGAAAATCAATAGATTACTCCATTCATGCTAAGCAATGTGGATGAAGGAATGATTGGCTGATTGATTGGATGCAGATTGAATGCAGTTACTATTTGGTCAAAACTTTTCCATATGGCTTGACTTTTGCTGGGTGATGACATGGTACTTTTTAAATTATTTGTCAATAAATAAATTTTTCACTTTATGGGCATTTGCATTCACTACAGGGATGGATTGCAAACCATTGGCTTGTGTTGCAAATACAAGTAGCACTTTTATGATAGAAACAGATTCTCATATTCCAACAGCAGCTTCCTTGAAATTGGTTAAATCACATCTCAGAGCCACAAGGCAAATCATTGCTGGAAGACTTCCCTCTGCCAGAGGCTGTGATCACAGGACTTAGTGAGGAGCAGGTAGCTATATCATGTCACCTCGTGTCACTGCAGGTGCAACTCTTATTAATTTCTAAACATTAAAGTATATTTACACAGGATCTCAGCCCCATTTATCTTATTAGGATTTCCCCAGGGATCACATTCTCCCTGTCCTTCCCTGACTCATTTTATGCCCTGTTTCCATTTCCTGGACAAAAAAAACAAGGAAAAATCAGTACTAAGTAAATAAATAGGAGTTTATCTATTTGAAACACTATACAGAACAAAAGAAGTAAAGAATGTAGAATGCAATGTGCTCTTATACAAATAATGGAAGTAATATAGGACAATCTTCTTGACAACCATTTTGCATGTTATGGTGCAAATAGAAAATTAGTGATGTCCCCATGGCATGGATACATCTGTGTGTTGCAGATAGTGGTGCATTTAGGTTTTCTGCTGCCCTGGGCAACACAATAATCGGACACCCCCTCCCTACAGAGAGAGTCTGACACTGACTAAAACCATCCCCCCTCCCCCCCTTGGTGGAGAGAGCCTGACATTGACCAATAACACCCCGGAGCCCCTTCCCCCTAGAGAGCCTTATATTAATACACATCCCCTCCCTTGCTGAAGAGAAAGAGAAAGACACTCACCTTCACAGCTCTGGACATCCCTGGGAACGAGTTGGGCTCTGCATACACCATCAAGTAGCCCGCAGCCACTCTCAGATCCCATTTGGTTCCCGTGCCACATGTGTCCCTTCTTCAGTTCCTTCTTCTGGTGCTGCCCCCCTGAAAAATGCCATCCTAGACAAATGCCTTGTTAGCCTTGTGGTAAAGAGGAATGTACAGCCCCCGCAGAGATTGTCTTTTCTGGTTCTAATCTTGCTAAACCATTTTGTTTTTGTAAAGGTTGCAGACAAAAATAAATGCTACTGCTACCTTAGCATGAACGCCATTGATAGATCAAAAGTGAGTTTCTCTAAACACAAGAGCAGAAAATTTAAAAGATCGCAACTTACCATTGCTGTGATGTGTTGGCTGAATTTGTTTTTTCCCATTTTGTTTTTTTAACCTATGGTGACAACTAGAGATGAGCGAATTATTCAAAAATTCGATTCGGCTGATTCACCGAATTCGCGGAATAAATTTGATTCGAGGCGAATATATTCGCTGCGAATTTAACTTATAAAAAGGGTGTTTCTAGGCTTCAGAGAGCCTTTATATTCGTGCAGAACACTGTACCTTTAATTTAAATGCCCTTGGAGTCTGCTGCAGAAGAGAACTAATACTGTCAGTCAGTATGACATGCAGATGAGTGCCGTCAATCTTAGAATCACCGCACACTTCACTCATTTGGGCAGTCACGGGGCCAAAACCAGAGTGTGGAGCCACAGTGTGGCGGTGGAGGCAGCAGCAATGGGAGGCCATACAGCACCCTATGACAAAATGGAACCCACCAGCAGTGTGAGGAGACCTGAAAGTGGCACATGGCAGAGTGTGGCGATGGAGACAGCAGCAATGGGAGGCCGTACAGGGACCCATGACACACTCTGGACCTGGCAGCAGCATGAGGAGGCGGTACAGGGGCCCATGACAGATTACGGGCCTGGCAGCAGCAGTGGGCGGTGGATGCAGCAGTATTCGGAAGCCAAACACAGGCCTCGGTTAAAAAGCGGAAGCCGTCAGCAGCGTGAGCAGACGACAGAGGCACATGGCGCAGGGTGGCGGTGGAGGCAGCAGTATTCGGAAGCCATACACAGGCCTAGGTTAAAAAGCGGAAGCCGTCAGCAGCGTGAGCAGACGACAGAGACACATGGCGCAGGGTGGCGGTGGATGCAGCAGTATTCGGAAGCCAAACACAGGCCTCGGTTAAAAAGCGGAAGCCGTCAGCAGCGTGAGCAGACGACAGAGGAACATGGCGCAGGGTGGCGGTGGAGGCAGCAGCAATGGAAGGCCATACAGCACCCTATCACAAAATGGAACCCACCAACAGTGTAAGGAGACCTGAAAGTGGCACATGGCGCAGGGTGGCGGTGGAGGCAGCAGTATTCGGAAGCCATACACAGGCCTAGGTTAAAAAGCGGAAGCCATCAGCAGCGTGAGCAGACGACAGAGGCACATGGCGCAGGGTGGCGGTGGAGGCAGCAGTATTCGGAAGCCATACACAGGCCTAGGTTAAAAAGCGGAAGCCGTCAGCAGCGTGAGCAGACGACAGAGACACATGGCGCAGGGTCGCGGTGGATGCAGCAGTATTCGGAAGCCAAACACAGGCCTAGGTTAAAAAGCGGAAGCCGTCAGCAGCGTGAGCAGACAACAGAGGCACATGGCGCAGGGTGGCGGTGGAGGCAGCAGTATTCGGAAGCCATACACAGGCCTAGGTTAAAAAGCGGAAGCCGTCAGCAGCGTGAGCAGACGACAGAGACACATGGCGCAGGGTGGCGGTGGATGCAGCAGTATTCGGAAGCCAAACACAGGCCTCGGTTAAAAAGCGGAAGCCGTCAGCAGCGTGAGCAGACGACAGAGGCACATGGCGCAGGGTGGCGGTGGAGGCAGCAGCAATGGAAGGCCATACAGCACCCTATCACAAAATGGAACCCATCAACAGTGTAAGGAGACCTGAAAGTGGCACATGGCGCAGGGTGGCGGTGGAGGCAGCAGTATTCGGAAGACATACACAGGACTAGGTTAAAAAGCGGAAGCCGTCAGCAGCGTGAGCAGACAACAGAGGCACATGGCGCAGGGTGGCGGTGGATGCAGCAGTATTCGGAAGCCAAACACAGGCCTCGGTTAAAAAGCGGAAGCCGTCAGCAGCGTGAGCAGACGACAGGCACATGGCGCAGGGTGGCGGTGGAGGCAGCAGCAATGGGAGGCCATACAGCACCCTATGACAAAATGAAACCCACCAGCAGTGTGAGGAGACCTGAAAGTGGCACATGGCAGAGTGTGGCGATGGAGACAGCAGCAATGGGAGGCCGTACAGGGACCCATGACACACTCTGGACCTGGCAGCAGCATGAGGAGGCGGTACAGGGGCCCATGACAGATTACGGGCCTGGCAGCAGCAGTGGGCGGGCGGTGGATGCAGCAGTATTCGGAAGCCAAACACAGGCCTCGGTTAAAAAGCGGAAGCCGTCAGCAGCGTGAGCAGACGACAGAGGCACATGGCGCAGGGTGGCGGTGGAGGCAGCAGTATTCGAAAGCCATACACAGGCCTAGGTTAAAAAGCGGAAGCCGTCAGCAGCGTGAGCAGACGACAGAGACACATGGCGTAGGGTGGCGGTGGATGCAGCAGTATTCGGACGCCAAACACAGGCCTCGGTTAAAAAGCGGAAGCCGTCAGCAGCGTGAGCAGACGACAGAGGCACATGGCGCAGGGTGGCGGTGGAGGCAGCAGCAATGGAAGGCCATACAGCACCCTATCACAAAATGGAACCCACCAACAGTGTAAGGAGACCTGAAAGTGGCACATGGCGCAGGGTGGCGATGGAGGCAGCAGTATTCGGAAGACATACACAGGACTAGTTTAAAAAGCGGAAGCCGTCAGCAGCGTGAGCAGACGACAGAGGCACATGGCGCAGGGTGGCGGTGGAGGCAGCAGTATTCGGAAGCCATACACAGGCCTAGGTTAAAAAGCGGAAGCCGTCAGCAGCGTGAGCAGACGACAGAGACACATGGCGCAGGGTGGCGGTGGAGGCAGCAGTATTCGGAAGCCATACACAGGCCTAGGTTAAAAAGCGGAAGCCGTCAGCAGCGTGAGCAGACGACAGAGACACATGGCGCAGGGTGGCGGTGGAGGCAGCAGTATTCGGAAGCCATACACAGGCCTAGGTTAAAAAGCGGAAGCCGTCAGCAGCGTGAGCAGACGACAGAGACACATGGTGCAGGGTGGCGGTGGATGCAGCAGTATTCGGAAGCCAAACACAGGCCTCGGTTAAAAAGCGGAAGCCGTCAGCAGCGTGAGCAGACGACAGAGGCACATGGCAAAGGGTGGCGGTGGAGGCAGCAGCAATGGAAGGCCATACAGCACCCTATCACAAAATGGAACCCACCAACAGTGTAAGGAGACCTGAAAGTGGCACATGGCGCAGGGTGGCGGTGGAGGCAGCAGTATTCGGAAGCCATACACAGGCCTAGGTTAAAAAGCGGAAGCCGTCAGCAGCGTGAGCAGACGACAGAGACACATGGCGCAGGGTGGCGGTGGATGCAGCATTATTCGGAAGCCAAACACAGGCCTCGGTTAAAAAGCGGAAGCCGTCAGCAGCGTGAGCGGACGACAGAGGCACATGGCGCAGGGTGGCGGTGGAGGCAGCAGCAATGGAAGGCCATACAGCACCCTATCACAAAATGGAACCCACCAACAGTGTAAGGAGACCTGAAAGTGGCACATGGCAGAGTCTGGCGATGAAGTCAGCAGCAATGGGAGGCCGTACAGGGACCCATGACACACTCTGGACCTGGCAGCAGCAAGAGGAGGCGGTACAGGGGCCCATGGCAGAGTGGCGAAGCGTAAGCAGCTTAAATTGAAGGCCATACAGAGGCCTATGTTAAAAATAATAACATGTTTGGGGCATGATTCATGGCGGATTTAGTCAGTTGTGTCAGGAACTGGTGGTTTGAAATCCAGACTAATCCACGCCTGATTCATTTTCACAAACGTGAGTCTCTCCACACTTTGGGTGGACAGTCGTGTCCTCCGCGGAGTTACAATACCTCCTGCCGCACTAAACACGCACTCCGATGCCACGCTACTGGCCGGGCATGACAGCCTTTCAAGGGCAAATTCAGCTAGTTGGGGCCAAAGGTCAAGTTTCGTTGCCCAGTAGTCAAGGGGATTGTCTACCTCGGTTGGCAGGGTGCTGTCCAAGTAGGCCCGAGCCTGTTGTTTGAGGTCCTGCTCCAGGTCCACCTGATGCTGCTGCTGCTGCGGCTGGTTAGTAGTTTCCTCACTGCGCTGGTGAAGAAAGCTACTCATCATCGACTGCAGACTGAGGCAGCCGCTGCTGGTGGGGCTGCCACTGCTCCTACCACCCCACCCCTCCCCTGCTGCCATGGCAGCGGAACGCCAGCGCACAGGGCCCACAGTGTCTGAGGATGGACGTTGGCGCAGAAAGGCAGAGACCAACTGACTACATAGGTGGTTTTTATAGTACTTTATTTTGGCCTCCCTCTCAGCAGGTGTGAAAAAGGCCACCATTTTTGAACGGTAGCGAGGGTCCAACAAGGTGGACAGCCAAAAGTCATCCCTCTGTCTGATGGTTATTATTCGGCTGTCGCTACGCAAGCAACCGAGCATGCTATGGGCCATTTGTGCCAAGGAATGCGAGGGACTCCCTGCCTCCATCTCCACAGCATACTGCCACGGTGCGTCTGGGTCCTCTGTCTCCTCCTCCTCCTCCTCTACCAGATGCTCCTGCTCCTCCACTCCTGTCCGCTGAGTGGAAAAACCACCCATTTCACTCAATAATTCCTGAGCACCAATGTCCTCCTCTACCTCCTCCTCTTCTTCCTGTCCTGCCCCCATAGGGGTCATGTGGCGTTGAGATCTGTGCGCCACGTCCCGCACCCTGACCAGCCATTGTTAACAGCATTTGTTCCAGGACGTGCAACAGAGGAATGACGTCGTTCATCCCATAGTCCTGCCGACTCACGAATAGCGTGGCCTCCTCAAAGGGCCTGAGCAAGCGTCAGGTGTCACGTATGAGCTGCCAATGGCTGACATCTAAGTTACACAGGGGAGTACCTTTATCCGCTTGTAACATCAGGAAATCGGTGATGGCCTTTCGCTGTTCGTAAAGGCGGTCTAACATATGTAGGGTTGAATTCCACCTTGTTGCAACGTCGCAGATCAGGCGATGCTGTGGAATTCCGTTCTGCCGCTGCAGCTCAAGGAGGGTGTGCTTTGCGGTGTAGGAATGGCTGAAATGCATGCAAAGTTTACGTGACATTTTAAGGATGTCTTGCAGTGGGATGGTGGATTTTAGGAACCGCTTGACAACCAGATTGAACACGTGAGCCATGCATGGCGCATGGCACAACCTTCCTTGACGCAGAGCAGACACCATGTTCTTTCCGTTGTCGGTCAACATGGTTCCGATTTTCAGTTTGCGCGGAGACAGCCATCTGTCGATTTCTCTGTTCATTACACTCAGAAGTTCCTCCCCTGTGTGACTACGTTCGCCAAGGCATACCAGGTGCAGCACAGCGTGACACCGTTGCGCCCTGCACATGTGATATGCCGGTCGGGTAATGGGACTTGGCACGGGGGTGGCGGCTGAGGACACGGCGGAAGAAGAGGTGGTAGAGGCGGACATCTTTTCTGGACCAAGGACGTGCAAACGTGGAGGCAAAAGCGGCGTGACCTGTCCAAGTTGCTGGTGCGGCTGTGCCGGCACCACGTTCACCCAGTGGGCCGTAAATGACATGTACTGTCCCTGACCGTAGTTACAGCTCCACACGTCGGCGCTGCCGTGCACTTTGGCAGAGACCGACATGCTCAAAGACTGGCCCACCATCTCTTCTATATGTGAATGCAGGGCTGGCACTGCCTTTTTGGCGAAGAAATGCCGGCTTGGCACTCTCCACCGCGGCTCGGCACAAGCCATCATTTCTCGGAAAGGTGCTGAGTCCACCACTTGGAAAGGGAGGGACTGCAGCACCAGCAACTTGGACAGGAGGACGTTCAGCTTCTGCACCGTCGGGTGCGTGCTCGCAAACTGTTGTCTCTTGGAAACGGATTCCAAGAAAGACTGCTGACGGAATCCGTGAAGAGGAGTAGCAGGAGAAGGAGCATCTGAACGAGCGGAAGATGCCAACGAGCGACAACTCCCCTCAGCAGAGGTCTTGGAGCCTTGACTGGCTGATAGAGGGCGATTGACGTCGGGTGACGGAGCAAGTAACGGAGCGGGTGATGGAGCGGGGACTGGGGCAGGCAGAACCACCGTATCTTTATCACGGTTTTCCCAGGCCACCGAATGGCGATGCTGCATATGCTGCTGCAACGCTGTAGTCCCAACATGGGCCCCCTGGCCACGCTTGACTTTCTGGCCACATAGTCGACATACGGCTACGTTTACTTCCTCGGGCGGCTTGACGAAAAATTGCCACACCGCCGAGTAGGAAACTTTGCCCCCGCTACTCCTCACTGGCTGACTGCTACTTCCTCCGTGCACACCGGCACCACTACTGGCCGTGGTGGTAGGCTGCAGTGGAGCTGGTGCTCTACTCCGTGGCCGTTTGCCTCCACTGACACTGCTGCGACCCTGCTGCCTCCTGGGCAACCCACCGACTGTTTTGCTCGCTGGCAAGCTGGCACCCTCTTCTCCTGATGATGCGGAAGCAATAGCCTGATGACGACGAGGTTGCCAAGTGCGATCAGCCTCATCATCATCAATTAGGGTCTCCGCGTCACTACTAGCCCCCTCGGCTGCGTGTGGGTCAGGAGACAGATCTGTCTCTAGACCGGCTACCGAGCTACTCTCCTCGCCAGTACTTCTTCGCCTGGCTGCTGAAGAGGCGGATGTCCCCCCCCGTTCCTGACCGCCCTCTGTTAGCTCTTCCTCACTGTACAGTGGGGCTGAGCCCACAGCATGCGATACTTCGCTTGGTGAGGGAACACCAAAGGACAGGGGCAGGTAGAGGACACGTGATTTCAGTGGGCTTGCTCCCGGGCCATGCCAACTAACGGTTGTGTCTGACGTACCCACCGACCGTTGGCTGTAGGTGTCAGAGGTGACCTGGGAAGAGGAAGACGACCGAGTCAACCAATCGATGACGGCAGGGTTGTCGGTGGAGACACGACCGCTGGATGACACCGGGAGCACTGGCCTCTGGCTGCGACTAGTGCTGCCTCAACCCCTTCCTCTGCTGCCACGTCTGCTCGCTCCTGAAACATTGCCTCCCCTGCCACTCCTCTGCGTGTTGTCTGACATACTCTTTAATTCAATAAGCACCCAAACATAAAACAGGATTTAACTCTTTGAACGTACAATAGTGGTTGTGAAGCAGAAAATAACGATTCTGTGTCCCTGAGTAACAATTCTGTGTCCCTGAGTAACGATTCTGTGTCCCTGAGTAACAATTCTGTGTCCCTCAGTAACAATTCTGTGTCCCTGAGTAACAATTCTGTGTCCCTGAGTAACAATTCTGTGTCCCTGAGTAACGATTCTGTGTCCCTCAGTAACAATTCTGTGCCCCTGAGTAACAATTCTGTGTCCCTGAGTAACAATTCTGTGTCCCTGAGTAACAATTCTGTGTCCCTGAGTAACAATTCTGTGTCCCTGAGTAACGATTCTGTGTCCCTGAGTAACGATTCTGTGTCCCTGAGTAACAATTCTGTGTCCCTGAGTAACAATTCTGTGTCTGTCCCTGAGTAACGATTCTGTGTCCCTGAGTAACAATTCTGTGTCCCTGAGTAACGAATCTGTGTCCCTGAGTAACGATTCTGTGTCCCTGAGTAACGATTCTGTGTCCCTGAGTAACAATTCTGTGTCCCTGAGTAACGATTCTGTGTCTGTCCCTGAGTAACGATTCTGTGTCTGTCCCTGAGTAACGATTCTGTGTCCCTGAGTAACAATTCTGTGTCCCTGAGTAACAATTCTGTGTCCCTCAGTAACGATTCTGTGTCCCTCAGTAATGATTCTGTGTCCCTGAGTAACAATTCTGTGTCCCTGAGTAACAATTCTGTGTCCCTGAGTAACGATTCTGTGTCCCTGAGTAACAATTCTGTGTCCCTGAGTAACGATTCTGTGTCCCTGAGTAACAATTCTGTGTCCCTGAGTAACGATTCTGTGTCCCTCAGTAACAATTCTGTGCCCCTGAGTAACAATTCTGTGTCCCTGAGTAACGATTCTGTGTCCCTGAGTAACAATTCTGTGTCCCTGAGTAACGATTCTGTGTCCCTGAGTAACGATTCTGTGTCCCTGAGTAACAATTCTGTGTCCCTGAGTAACAATTCTGTGTCTGTCCCTGAGTAACGATTCTGTGTCCCTGAGTAACAATTCTGTGTCCCTGAGTAACGAATCTGTGTCCCTGAGTAACGATTCTGTGTCCCTAAGTAACGATTCTGTGTCCCTGAGTAACAATTCTGTGTCCCTGAGTAACGATTCTGTGTCTGTCCCTGAGTAACGATTCTGTGTCTGTCCCTGAGTAACAATTCTGTGTCCCTGAGTAACAATTCTGTGTCCCTGAGTAACAATTCTGTGTCCCTCAGTAACGATTCTGTGTCCCTCAGTAACGATTCTGTGTCCCTGAGTAACAATTCTGTGTCCCTGAGTAACAATTCTGTGTCCCTGAGTAACGATTCTGTGTCCCTGAGTAACAATTCTGTGTCCCTTAGTAACAATTCTGTGTCTGTCCCTGAGTAACAATTCTGTGTCCCTGAATAACAATTCTGTGTCCCTGAGTAACGATTCTGTGTCCCTGAGTAACAATTCTGTGTCCCTGAGTAACGATTCTGTGTCCCTGAGTAACGATTCTGTGTCCCTGAGTAACAATTCTGTGTCTGTCCCTGAGTAACGATTCTGTGTCCCTGAGTAACAATTCTGTGTCCCTCAGTAACAATTCTGTGTCCCTGAGTAACGATTCTGTGTCCCTGAGTAACAATTCTGTGTCCCTCAGTAACGATTCTGTGTCCCTGAGTAATGATTCTGTGTCCCTGAGTAACAATTCTGTGTCCCTGAGTAACGATTCTGTGTCCCTGAGTAACGATTCTGTGTCCCTCAGTAACGATTCTTTGTCCCTGAGTAACGATTCTGTGTCCCTGAGTAACGATTCTGTGTCCCTGAGTAACGATTCTGTGTCCCTCAGTAACAATTCTGTGTCCCTGAGTAACAATTCTGTGTCCCTGAGTAACAATTCTGTGTCCCTGAGTAACGATTCTGTGTCCCTGAGTAACAATTCTGTGTCCCTGAGTAACAATTCTGTGTCTGTCCCTGAGTAACGATTCTGTGTCCCTGAGTAACAATTCTGTGTCCCTGAGTAACAATTCTGTGTCCCTGAGTAACGATTCTGTGTCCCTGAGTAACGATTCTGTGTCCCTGAGTAACGATTCTGTGGCCCTAAAGTCTCTGTGGCCCTAACTCTGTCCCTAATACAGACAGGTCTGTCTCTCTTGAATGACCGGAGGCTAATGGAGAATTCTAAGATGGCCGCGATTTATAGCTCCACCATTACACAGTGCTGGCTGGCTGGCTGCTGATTGGCTAATGCGATCACATGTCATGAATGAATGCATTATGGGTCAGCGCGCCTTGTCTGCGCACCTTCCCAGAGATCCCCGCTCCGTCGCCACACATGTCGCCGCCATTTTTGGGAAAATTCGATTCGTGCATCCGAAGTTTGCTAATTTTCGGATTCGGCGCGAATCGAATTTTTCCTAATCTTCGAAACGAATTCCACTTCGTCATGTTCGATTCGCTCATCTCTAGTGACAACGCTCACAGTACGCATTCTTGCTATCTGTCCCATATTTGCCTGGACAGTTCAGATTCTTAGTAAGTTTTCCTGCGATGGCTGTGACCCAGGCTTCACCACAGGATGACAGTGTGAGGCAAAATTCCTGGTGTGAGCTGCACCTAAACATAGTCTATAGTGTATACTTTTATTGCAGCCAGATACAGGTGGGGCAAAGAGGCTTGAGCTCAGTGTGATTGCTAGAACGGGCGTGAGCTCCCCTCTCTTCTAGTAATTAATTAACAATGTCACACCAGTGGGTGGAGATTAAGAAGTAGCTTCCCACTGCCTGATTACAACTATGGCAATGGTATACTATTCCTCAAACTCCGCTCATTGCTGTGATATAATTACTTCATTCAATGCAGTAGAAAGACTCCTCCTGTCTTACTTCACATTGAGCTACAGTGCATTTGCAGTGCCATCAGCCAGAGACTTCAGTTCAGCACAGGTAAGGTAAAGTAATTGCCCTTGCTGCAGTTTTATAAAGACTTTTCTACCCTGCCTTTATCAGGCTAGAGAAACAATTTACACTATTACACTCTGATCAATATTCAGCAGAGGAAAAGCTATCAGTATAGCAAACAATAGTTTCCTATCATTGTTAGGGGTAGTATACCTAGATGACAATATGGTTCCACATTAAATATAAACCATGTTTTATCATACAGAACTGCTAAATAGATGACAGATTTTCAGGGACAAATCCAAGTGCAGTTTATCCTGGTACACAGGGGCAGAATATCATTTAGTACTGGCCGGTTCAACAGAAGCCAGCCGACATTCTGCCCATGTGTACAGCAGCCTGTCCAGCTTCTGTAGAACAGGCATGCTAGAAAAAAATCTGCCGATCGCCATCCGATCCGCACTCTCAGCCAGTGGCTGCGAACACTGACCTGTGTGTTTTGGCGGAGGGGGTTCAGGCCTCCTTTCAGAACACAATAGCTCACTGGAGATCACGGTAATTACATTGCATACTTAGTATAGATTCCTCCTCACAAGCTCGTAGTGTGCTTGGCAGTTGCTTATCAACTGTCCTGGATTTGCCAGAACACTCCTGCTTTTTAATAAGTTGTCCCAGGATCACAGAAAGAGATTTGTAAAGTAGCCCATTTATTCTAATGGCTCTATACACACTAATCAGACCTAAAGCTGTACTTGTATTTTTCATATAGCAGCATACTACACCACACAGTGCACTGCAATATAGTTGGGTTGGAGTGCCATTCAAAATTAATGCAAAGACTCACAGTGAAACAGCTCATTGGTGTGAATGGGCTCTTATGCTCACACCACCATGCTCCGTAAGATCTGTAATTCACTACAAAACATACCAACCAAGTAGGTTCTTCTACACATTCATGTGTATTTCCCTGGAGAGGCCCTCCCTCATCCAGATACACAACAGTCAGCCTTTCCATAGGATACATGCACAAAATAAAAATGTCCCAGCCAGTAGACTTTGCAGCTTTGGAGCTTGGAGGAATGTAGATAAGTGATTATAATGCTCTGTAAGAACTTATGCATTGAAGTAATGTATTCTAGCACAGAATACCACAACACATGTTCATGCATGTGTCCAAGCGTGGTGCTTTGTGATGCTACCCATTGTGAATGGCACCCCAATACACTATATAGTAGGAGCCAATACAGCAGCAAGCATAACCAGCAAATGGCACTTTGTTAAATACATCTATTTGCACTCTGTATGTTGTGCTTTATGTTATACTTATGGCCTCTGCATTCTATAAGCTATGCTATACGTGAAACATTCCTGACACTGTATGCAATGGAGGGAATTTATCAAAACTAGAGAACACAGAATCTGGGCCAGCTTCCAACTTTGGTTCAGTTAAGCTTTGAAAATTAAGGATAGAAGCAGATTGGTTGCTGAGGTATGCTGAGCTGTCTCATGTTATTGTGTAGTTCAGCAGTATGCTACTTTAACTGGCAATTGTGCGATCTTGCAACACTGTAGCATTTGAAATGTATATTTTTTTTAACACAAATAGAGCTTTCTTTTGATGGTATTTGATCACCACTTTTTTTTTTATGTTTTTTTTCATTATATAAATGAAAAAAAGACTAAACATTTTGAGGAAAAAAACATTTTTTTCCTTTTTCTATTATAAAACAGCTAATTTTAAAAAAAAGCAGGTCTTTAAACATTTAGGCCAAAATGTATTTTGCTACATGACTTTGATTAAACAAAATCTTCTTAAATGTATATTTTCATTAATTTGTACAAAAATTATAGCATCTACAAACTGTGGTATATATATTTGAAAATTGATAATTTCTGATGTACTGAAAAGTCTCATTTCTTGAGGGCCTTACAATACCAGGACAGTACAGATACCTCCCAAATGACCCTTTTTTGGAAAGTAGACAGAGATATTTAGCAAGAGGCATGGTGAGTTTTTTGAAGTTGTAATTTTATGTCACAATTTTTTGGAAAATGAAGAAGTTAAATTTTTCACTTTTTTTTTACATAGTGTCACCAGCACAGTACAGTGTCATCATCTGACTGGTGTGGCGGTGATCAGGGATACTGACTGGTGACAATATGTTGACAGTATGTAAAAAAAAAAACTAAAATAGAATTTTTAAATAATTTTTATTTATTTTTAAATACTATTTAATTTTAATTTTATTTTTTTTTTTTACTTTTTTTAACACACTTTCATCAGAGTAGTTCATTGTTGCCATAGTAATGCTGTACCACTCTGGGGGGCTGATCAGTGATTTTTTTTTTCTACACTCTGATTGCTGAAGATCATTGTACCAACAATGCTCTGAACTGTCATGAATGAGTTTCATTCATGACAGCTGTGATTACTAGTGATCTGTGATTGGCTACCGCTTATCACATGGTACAGGGTACTGTGATCGTCCCAGGTACCATGTGATAGCTGTGGACCAATTACAGCCCATGGCGTCAGACCCCAGACCTTCTCACCAAACTCGTGACCGAAGGACCGGCCGATCTAGAACCGCGGTGTGAGGTGCATAACAAGGCCACACTCAGCTGCACCCAGCACAGCGATTGCCCAGCTAATGGACTACAATCGGTGCCTGCAGCCTAAATGCGCTTGTTACTGGGTCGGGTTAATTACGCAACTAACCCTCTACTGCCATCACCACTTTTGTCGGAGACTGGGAAACTCCCGTTATCAAATGTACACTATAACGATTGAAATATTGATCTATATAGCACGGCCCGTGGACCTGCTATACAGAAATATAACAAACAGTAGCGTCTCTTCAAAGGCAGGGATTCGTGAATTGCAAGTAAGCGCTTAGAAACAGTTTAACACTTTCAGAAAGAAAGATTTATTACTAAAAGGGTCAAAACAGGTGCGATAAAATATTTACAAAGAGATGTCACAAAAATATATATATATGTATATAAAGACACAGCAAAGAGATAATTAGGAAGAAGATTACAGGGTTAAGTTACTTGCCCATATGCCTGGGTTTGCAGATCCAAGTTGTAGAACAGGGTGATTTCTTGACCTCCTTTTGTTACGATGTTGCAGGGAGATCTCTGTGTGTGTGTCAAGCTCTAACTCACTTGTCTCTTCTTAAAAGTCCCTCTCAAAGGGGAGGGGGGCTCTTACTACACGTTTTGGGAGTGGTCAGTGGGAAACTGAATTAAACTACAGCTTCATAATACATGACATGAAACATACGGTTGACCTGAGGAATATGCAATTACTCTGGTCAGTTTGATAATGTGTGGGCTTACGCCGTTTTGGGTCAATGCTTCCCAGCTCTCTGAAAAATGCTGCCTTATCAGAAGTAGGTGAGAAAGGTGACAGTTTCCCCAGACTGCTGGCCCCACCAGGAATGTTTCTCCTGGGCTGACCCCCACCATCTGTCAGGAGATAACGTTGGTCTCTCAGGACTGGAAAGGGGGGATGTGAGGAATGATCCAGGAATACCTCAAATAACAGAAGGAACAAGAAAAAGAAGAACTCCGCTTCCAGCTCTGATGAGCTAGTTTGTTACACTCGGCACTCCAAGAAATAACAGAATCCAACTGCAATATTCTTGCACTGCCAAAACCTCCACTTTTATTATCACACGACACACAGGAGGATATATCTTATAGTCATCACAATCTCCATAATACCAAACACCAATAATAATGTGAGCAATCCAGCATGAAATAGACACATAATTTGACAGCGTCAAAGCTATGTGGAAGTGGGAAGGAACAATTTCCATCAAAACCATACTGCCCAGGGGGTCACGGGGAAGCCATAGGCACAACCAACTGATGAGCCTATATAGTCCTCTGGCAACTGGGGGGGCTTCCTCCCAAACTCGCCTGGACTCATGGCTTTTAAACCATTTTTCTGGAAGCTGTTCAATAGTGGATGGGAGCCACACCCACCATAGGAGTAGCTAGCTGAAGGGTTCCACAAGGATAACAGAATCACGTTCAACCATCATATTCATTATCTTAAAAGTCAAATTTTTGCTTCTTATCTACCCTAAACCTCTTCGCATCTACCCCAAACTTAAGGATTTCTAACTTCTCAACCAAGTAGACATCTTTAAACAGGTTTTTATTTCCTAATGTGAGGTTACTAGATGTCATAAACACGTTTCATTAAATAAACAAGTTTGCATCTTGCTCTCAGCAGAATATCTTGTGACTCTGTTTCTTTGGCTTAGAGAAATGACATCAGTCACCTCTCATGCCCCTGGCATTTGGGCAACAATGCTTTATTGTAAAAATTACCCAAGAAACAAAGGGTCCAAGGCCAACACATTTCATAGGCATTACAACCCCCAAAACAGGAATGGTTTTACAGGTGGAGGCCACTGACATTGTTTTCCCTACTCATCTTTTCTGACTGTTTTTCACTAGTTTTGCATGTGGCTAGTGTCAGTGTCACTACTGGTAGCATGAGGTGATACTTGAACCCTCCAAAGGTTGCACAAGCAGTCCAACTCCTCCAGGATGGCACATCAATACGTGCCATTGCCAGAAGGTTTGCTGTGTCTCCCAGCACAGTCTCAAGAGCATGGAGGAGATTCCAGGGGACAGACAGTTACTCTAGGAGAGCTGGACAGGGCTGTAGAAGGTCCTTCACCCATCAGCAGGACTGGTATCTGCTCCTTTGTACAAGGGTTAACAGGATGAGCACTGCCAGAGCCCTACAAAATTACCTCCAGCAGGCCACCGGTGTGAATGACTCTGATCAAACAATCAGAAACAGACTTCATGAGGGTGATCTGAGGGCTCAACATCCTCTAGTGGGCCCTGTGCTCACTGTCTGGCACCATAGAGCTCGATAGGCATTTGCTATTGAACACCAGAATTGGCAGGTCTGGCACTGGCACCCTCTGCTTTTCACAGATGAGAGCAGGTTCACCCTGAGCACGTGACAGACGTGAAAGGGTCTGGAAAAGCCATGGGGAACAGTTATGCTGCCAGTAACATCGTTCAGCATGACCGTTTTGGTGGTGGGTCAGTGATGGTCTGGGGAATATATTCATGGAGGGACAGACAGACCTCTACAGACTAGACAATGGCACCCTGACTGCCATTAGGTATTGGGATGATGTCCTTGGACCCACTGTCAGACCCTACGCTGGTGCAGTGGATCCTGGGTTCCTTCTAGTGAACAATAATGCCCGGCCTCATGTGGCGAGACTATGCAGACAGTTCCTGGAGGATGAAGGAATTGATACCATTAAATGGAACCCACGCTCACCTGACCAAAATCCAATAGAACACCTTTTTGGGATATCATGTTTCAGTCTATCCAATGCTGCCAGGTTGCACCTCAGATTGTTCAGGAGCTCAGTGATGCCCTGGTTCAGATATGGGAAGAAATACCCCAGGACACCATCTGTCGTCTCATTAGGAGCATGGCCCGACATCAGGCATGTATACAAGCACGTGGGGGCCATACAAACTACTGAGTACCATTTTGAGTTGATGCAATGACATTTCAGCAAAATGGACTAGCCTGCTGCATCATTTTTTCACTTTGATTTTCGGAGTGTCTTTGAATTCAGTCCTCAGGTTGATAATTTTAATTTCCATCAAACGATGGGGCATCATTAGGTTCCTAACACATTCCCCATTCCATATCAGTATAGATATCCAGCATGATATTTTTCCCCATTGAGATTTGATGTGTTTTCAAAGTGTTCCTTAAGTTTTTTGAGTAGTATATTATAGGAAGCAGAGTTGTTATGAATGAGATTCATTCATAACAACTTTGTCAACATGATCGCCAGGCAGCTCAAAGCTGCCCAGTTCCATGAGCCACAATCTAATATGTCTGGTGGATGTGGGGGGGGGGGTGCTGCATGCTCTCCCAAACCCATGCAGTCACAATGATGCATGCATGAATAAATGTGGCCATTTGGCAAGTGGTTGTTTGAATCCTCTTATAGTAGAGGAGCAAATACCAATGCTTCCACTCATCCATAGAGGAGCACAATGTGAGGAAAGCAATTTTTGTTATAACTTGACTCATAAATCTGAATGGATGGAATCTCTCTGACTGATTTTTTAGTACTGCCTTTGATTACATAAATGTCATGATAACATGAAGTGAGGCTTGAAAGCATGCTAGATGTTTACTTTTATCGTTATGTCAGCTGCCAGGCTATGCAGATATAGAATACATTTTGGTAGACAGAACTAAGGGCATAACATGAATAAACAATAGTTTTTTTTCTAATTCAGAGTTTCTTGTCTGCTTTCTGCCACATTTTTCCACCACCTTTGCATAGGTTCCCCCTGAAGCCATCACTTTTAAGTAAAAGAGCAGTTAATTTTTAACTAAAAATCTCCATATTATTTGTTTATAAATTCACATAATAGTTATCTTTAAACCTACCTGAAAATATCTCATTAGCAACATATTCTACAGTATATTAACATAAGAGATTCCATCACCTCATGTTTTAACTCAGATTTTAGTATCCCCACTATGGTAACCTGTAACACTGACCTTTGACAAATATATTACACTCTTAACAGATTAGCATTGATTTTTTCTAATGTTTTTCTTTCCAGCCACCATTTTCAGTCCTGATGACATTCCCATCAAGAGACTAGTGCCTTGGAAGAGGAAGAGCAGAGGCAAAAATTCAGTTTTCATTGTTTTAATAATAGTAGTTGAAGAACATTTAAGTAGTGTAAGGAGTTACAAAACACAGTTGTTTGATGTTAATGCTCTGCCATAAAGGTAAGTGTAAAATGTATTTTGTTTATAGCATTTGCTGCTGTTTCCTTTTGTACTATTACATTTAGGTAATAATGTACTGAAGGAAAGATGGAAGCAGCAAACCTGGACAACCCATGTAAAAAACTTGATCAATAACAGGCACCAATCTAAACTTGATCTGTTGCAATCACACTAGCTTCCAAATCTACAACTTACAGAATGCCCTCATTTTATTTCCATCTGGAGTTAACTGCTTTCTGTAACACTGATGAATGTACTTTAATAATTCTGACCAATAATTCTGACCACCAAAAGGTCTGCTTTTAAAGCCTTCAAATGGAATGATGAATATATATATTATATTTACAGTATATCCAGACTCTGCCTGTTGGAAGATGCAGGGCATGCTTGTAATGTTGCTTTGCATTGGATCCTGCTGCTGGCACTCCCCTGGGCACATACTGCAGAGTGTGGAGTTAGCCGCAAAATGCTTTACAGGTCCAAGGTGTGCAAAGCCCTGTCTATGAAGTCCTCGGAGCCACCAAGCACAGCCCCTTTAAGTGAAGCTTCACTCCAAATCAGACAAGAAGAGCCATGATCTGAGCGGACGGGGTGTGGTGTGTCGGAGGGGTGCATTGATGTGTACTGGAGGATACACAGGATGCAGAGTGCAGTGTAAGGAAGGGTGCAGAGTATGGTGTAATATGGGATACAGGGTGTAGAGTGTGGAGTAATGGGGGGGGGGGGGGGGCAAGGTGTGGGGTAATAGGGAATGAAGGGGGTTCAGAGTGGGGAATAATAGGGGATGCAGAGTGTGGCATAATAGGGGGATACTTGGGGTGATGCAGAGGGTGTGCAGTGTGGAGTAATGTAGGATGTAGAGGGTACAGAGTTTGTAATAATGGGAGATGTGGAGTGCAGAGCAGAGTAATGGAGGATTCAGAGGTGCAGAATGTTAAATAATGGGGGATGCAGGGGGTGCAGAGTGTGCAGAGCATTGTCAGTCGGGGGGGTTAGATTAGCCAATTTAGATATACTAACAAACTGAAACCATGGGGGATGCAGGGGAATGCAAAGTGGAGTAATGGAGGATTCAGAGCAGAGGCATCTCTAGGGTTGGTGTCACCCAGTGTGGTAACACTGGGTGACACCCCCTCCAACGATCCCTGCAGAATGGATCGGATCTGCAGATTGAGCATAATGGTTTGGACTCTGATCCATTATGCTCAATCCGCAGATCCGATCCATCCTGCGGGGATCGTCGGCTTTCTTTACAACTTACCTTTTCTTGGAGCGGGTCCGGTGTCACACCATATAGGTTGCATGCCAGCAATCCCCGCAGGATCGTTGGCATTCAACCTATACGGGGTGACACTGGACCCGCTCCAAGAAAAGGTAAGTTGTAAAGAAAGCCGATGATCCCTGCAGGATGGATCGGATCCATCCTGTGGGGATTGTCGGCTTGCTTTACAACTTACCTTTTTGTGGAGCGATTCCGGTGTCGCCCCGTGTGGTCGGTGTCACCCGGACCGCACTCCCCGCACCTGCCTCGGGGCACCACTGATTCAGAGGTGCAGAATGTTAAATAATGGGGATGCAGGGGGTGCAGAGTGTGCAGAGCATTGTCAGTCGGGGGGGGGGTTAGATAAGCCAATTTAGATATACTAACAAACTGAAGCCAAGTAGTGACAGTAACAGCTTTTTTTCTCTTAGAATAAAGATTTCACATAAATAAATAAAAGCTGATTGTGGTAAGCAGTGGTAAATGGTTTGTCTCAACCCTCTAACTCCTGAATTTTGCAGGCAAGCTTGTTCTGCTGAAAATCAACAGACTTACCTGTAGGTAGGGTTAACGTTTTCATGGACTGTGCCTTTTCACTGAAACTGTTACAATATTGATGTGTGATGGATCTGAGAAATTAGTTGGCTAGTTTTTCCAAGTTCCTAGTTTCCTAGTTTTCTACAGATCCACATAAAAAGGGGCCCTTCCATGCCCCAGGAGAGAGCTGCTGAAAACACTGTCAAAATGTAGGCTATTATGCTGCTGGATTGTATCCCCAGCTAGGGAGAGAGGTGGCCAGGGTTCCCTGAGGGACTGGGAACTTGAGAACTCTTAACTAACAATCTTGAACAGTATATAGACTCTGTGCTACCTCTTTGATTGATTGACAATTATGGCCTATCTCTTTATTTGACTGTAAGGGCTCTTTGATGCTACTCAGGTATGATTTACCCAGTGGGCCCCAGATCACCTCTGTACAGGATTTTATGTGAGAAACTGCTTTACAATAGCTGTCCTTGCATGTTTGCCTTTTTTCGGTAAAGTTACTGTTAACCGTTTAATCCCAAATAAAAAAAGTCTTGTGTTTCAAAAAAACTTCAATAAAACAATATAAACAATATAGTTCCTACCGTGTTCAAAATCATCTAAATGGTGCAGGTTTTCACTCCCACTCCCTCAATCAGGTGATTACCAAGTGGAAAATGAGTTCAGGAATCAAACACACATTTTGGAGTTGCGATGAGATCTTCTGAACAAATCTCCAGATTACTTCAGTATTTTCTTAATCAATACCTCCCGAGTGGATGAAAGAAAAAAAGAAAAAACAAATCGTGTAATACGGCAAAAATTTTTTTTTTTCAAATATTAACCATTACACTCATATTTAAAAAATCGACTGCAAGCTCAAACGGACACAAATCCTTCCAAACGACCCCCAGCAATCCTTCCCTGGTAATCCGTGAACGTTTGCTCATGGATGGATGGTGGATGCAAAAAACGAAGGGGGAGAGTCTAATAGCATAATACTGTATAAAGCCTTTAATACTCATTTTTTTTTCATATTGCACTCACACTTTAAAAGAATAAATCAATCCTTTTGATAGAAAGGGGCCCTTCAAGTCACATGCAATGTCTTGGTGTTGCCCGGGACCACCCTCTACCCTTCTGTTGTCTGTTCATGTTATACAGCTGGGGTGTGGGGTTGTGCGTCTTTACCAGGCAGGCACTGGCTTCAGAGCACAAGTTGAAGAGCACCAGTACAATGCAGCTTGTAGTATATTTTTTTCCCATGTAGTTTGCCTTCTGAGGTGTGAAGTCCAAGGTTTGTCATTATAAAATTACATATGACTAGTTATAATTTTAATTTAAAGTTTTATTATTATTTTGATTTGAGCAATTGCGTATTTGTATATTTTTCCTTACTGTTAATGATAACCCTTAGATGTTTATTGGGTTTATTATTGTAGCCTAAATTAATCTACATGTACACACTAAGAGGAAATATATCACAGTGTGATTACATATGGTATATACAGCATTTTAAAGTTTAGTTGTACAGTAGGTTAACAATATACATCTTGCAGAACCACACCCATTTTAAATTAATGCCACCGCTAATTAAAGTGTCCCTGGAATTTTTGCAGCTATGAATAATGTCTGTTACTTTGTTGACAGCAATCTGGAGCTATCTCTTCACAGATGAAAACCATATTATTTTGGACTAGAAACAGAGGTTGTAGATGGGTTAAGTTTTGTATCTCTCTAAGAAATGTTGTCATCCATATACTGAAATACAAAGTTTTGGTTCCTGTCACCTAGACAGAAAAGCAGTAAAAATTTAACATACTTCCAACCTTTCCCAACTGTACCGAAATGTGGGTGTTTTTTTTTTTGCTTTCTAGCTTTGTTGAAAAGATTTACCTGTTTGTCAAAAAACAGAGCAACTAGAGACCCAAAAGGAAGTTTCAAATGGGACCATGCAGCATGTATAATTATGACTTTATTGAGAAAAAGAATATATAGCATATGTAAAAAAATATTTGCATACAAAAGAAGTTAAAACCACTATCAACCACCTAACTAAAAACAAAAAAGACAATGTTATCTTGTCACCCAGGCAGCTGTTTATCTGACCTGCATTCATACATATACAGGTGAAACTCAAAAAATTTGAATATCGTGCAAAGGTTTATTGATTTCAGTAATGCAACCTAAAAGGTGAAACTAATATATGAGATAGACTCATTACATGCAAAGCAAGATAGTTCAAGCTGTGATTTGTCATAATTGAGATGATTATGGCTTACAGCTCATGAAAACCCCAAATCCACAATCTCAGAAAATTAGAATATTGTGAAAAGGTGCAATATTCTCGGCTCAAAGTGTCCCACTCTAATCAGCTAATTAAGCCACAACACCTGCAAAGGATTCCTGAGCTTTTAAATGGTCTCTCAATCTGGTTCAGTAGGAATCACAATCATGGGAAAGACTGCTGACCTGACAGTTGTGCAGAAAACCATCATTGACACCCTCCATAAGGAGGGGAAGCCTAAAAAGGTAATTGCAAAAGAAGTTGGATGTTCCCAAAGTGCTGTATCAAAGCACATTAATAGAAAGTTATGTGGAAGGGAAAAGTGTGGAAGAAAAAGGTGCACAAGCAGCAGGGATGACCACAGCCTGGGGAGGATTGTCAGGAAAAGGCCATTCAAAAGTGTTGGGGACTTTCACAAGGAGTGGGCTGAGGCTAGAGTCAGTGCATCAAGAGACGGATCCTGGACATGAGCTTCAAATGTCCTATTCCTCTTGTCAAGCCGCTCCTGAACAACAAACAATGTCAGAAGCATCTTACCTGGGCTAAAGAAAAACAGACCTGGTCTGTTGCTCAGTGGTCCAAAGTCCTCTTTTCTGATGAGAGAAACTTTTGCATCTCATTTGGAACCCAAGGACCCCGAGTATGGAGGAAGAATGGAGAGGTACACACTGCAAGATGCTTGAAGTATCCACAGTCTGTGTTGATTTGGGGAGCCATGTCATCTGCTGGTGTTGGTCCACTGTGCTTCATTAAGTCCAGGGTCAACCCAGCCATCTACCAGGAGATTTTGGAGCACTTCATGCTTCCTTCCGCAGACGAGCTTTATGGGGATGCTGACTTAATTTTCCAGCAAGACTTGGCACCTGACCACACTGCCAAAAGCACCAAAACCTGGTTCAATGACCGTGGGATTACTGTGCTTGATTGTCCAGCAAACTCGCCTCACCTGAACCCCAAAGAGAATCTATGGGACATTGCCAAGAGAAAGATGAGAGACATGAGACCGAACAATGCAGAAGAGCTGAAGACTGCTATTGAAGCATCCTGGTCTTCCATAACACCTCAGCAGTGCCACAGGCTGATAGCTTCCATCCCACGCCGCATTGAGGCAGTAATTGCTGCAAAAGGGGCCCAAACCAAGTACTGAGTACATATGCATGCTTATACTTTTCAGAGGTCCGATATTGTTCTATGTACAATCCTTGTTTTATTGATTGCATGTAATATTCTAATTTTCTGAGATTGTGGATTTGGGGTTTTCATGAGCTGTAAGCCATAATCATCACAATTATGACAAATCATGGCTTGAACTATCTTGCTTTGCATGTAATGAGTCTATCTCATATATTAGTTTCACCTTTTAAGTTGCATTACTGAAATAAATTAACTTTTGTACGATATTCTAATTTTTCGAGTTTCACCTGTATATCACTATATCATTAGTTATAATATAAATATTATAATATATAATGTTTCTTATCTTTAACCTTAAAGAAGACTTCAAGAAAAATTTACCTGATTAGAAGTTATATTTGTATTTCCACAGTGGGGTTTGCTATCACCTTATAAACAATGTCAGGATCCCTCTCCCACTACTAATTGAAGTGCTGTGCCAAATATTGTTGTTTTGTTTTGTTGTGTCTTTCAGTAAATTTCTTTAAAATACAATTATTTCTTAATATATTTTAAATATTGCTTTAATGCTTCTAAATTATTTTCTAATAATATATTTCTCTATAATAAATAGTGACCACAACTGTGACACGTCCCTTATCTTATGTCAGCTTGCCCTGTCTCTTGAACTGGGACAGACAATGGATTCATAAAATGTATATTTTTTAGGCTACCTTTCTTAGGTAAGAGTACATTAGATGCATTTGCATTCTTTGTGCTTTCAACATACTGATAGCCAAAGCAGAAAGTCCAGTCTAAGCAATGTTCTCTCTGTACTTTTCTCTTCTCATACAGCTGTACAACATGTTCGTTATTTTAATATTGCAGGAGAACCAGAAATATCTTCTGTCATTAGGGCTATACATTTTCATTTTAAAACATGGAGCCTTATTGTCTACCTTTGCTTGGCCAGAATAATAAAGCAAAAAAAGAAGAGTGAGCATTCACAGACCAAAAAGCTGAAACAGCAATTTTGTACAAGTTTCTTTATTAAAGCTAACTTTGATATGGTGTGCAATGCTGGACTTTGTCTTTAATAATAAAAAAAAAACAGTACTGCAACTGTAAATAAAAAGAAAAGGGTAATATCTGTCCACGTTGTTTGTGGAGCAATTATGAGACACAGAGAAACTATATGAGTCATTTCTGCAGTATTAGTAAGAGTAGTAAATATACATTAAGCTCAGGATGGAGGCAGGTAATGTCATTAGAGTTCTAAAAACAAACTCTGTTGTTCCATAAACCACGAAAACCAACAACCATCAGCAAAAAAGAAAAAAAATGGTGCTACACAATATAGCTTGATGGTGACATCGAGGGGCACTTTTATGTAGTAGTGAATGTGACTATCACCAAGCATATAATGGAAGCAAATCAATCATTGTCATTTCACACAAATGCACTAGTAAATTTCACCTGCAGTGAATGCTGGATGAATGTGAGATTCCCTGCTTGGTAATTATTATTATTATTATACAGTATTTATAAAGCGCCAATGGTTCGCTCAGCGCTGTACATTACAAAGGGGGACAGAACATGTGACAGAACAATACCAATACAATGCAAAACATGAGGGGATCGAGGGCCCTGCTCTTTCGAGCTTAAAATCTAGGAGGGAGGGGATAGTGGTACAGGAGGAGATAGCTGTGGGGGATGGAGTGCTAGGAAGAGTGGAGGAGGTCGGCAGGTTAGCAGGGGGTGGGGTAGGCTTCCCTGAAGAGATGGGTTTGCAGGGTGCGCCTAAAGGAGAGAAGAGTAGCTGATAATCTGATGGGTTGGGGCAGGGAGTTCCAGAGGATGGGTGACACCCTGGAGAAGTTCTGGAGGCGGGCATGGGAGGAGGAGACCAGGGAACTAGAGAGAAGGAGGTCTTGTGAGGAGCGGAGTGTGTGCTGGGCGGTACTTGGATATTAGGTCAGTAATGTAGTACGGGGCAGTATGGTGGACAGCTTTGTACGTCAGTGTTAGGATATTGAATTTGATCCGTTGCGCATTCGGAAGCCAGTGGAGGGATTGGCAGAGGGGGGTGGCGGAGATGAAGCGGTTGGAAAGGTGAATGAGTCTGGCAGCCGTATTCAGGATCGACTGAAGCGGGGATAGCCAGCAGTAAGGCAAGCCAGTGAGGAGGGAGTTGCAGTAGTCGAGTCGTGATATGATGAGGGAGTGGATGAGCTGTTTAGTGGTTTCTGGGGTTAGGAACGTGCGTATTTTGGCGATGTTGCGGAGGTGGAGTCTGCACGAGTTTGTTAAAGATTGGACTTGGGGCTGGAAGGATAGGTTGGAGTCCAGAATGACACCAAGTACTCTGGCCTGCGGGGCGGGTTTGATGGTGGCGTTGTTGGATGTGATGGAGAAGTCAATGGGGGGTGGTGTCCAGGCTGGGGGGAAGACAAGAAAGTAGCGATATATAAAATATGCAGTATATAATATAATTATATATATATATATATATATATCATATTATATAATACATATAAATATAAAGTAAATACAATAATACATAGAAATATAAAGTGTATCAAATAATACATAGAAATCTTCTTTAGTTATTATTAGATTAATAATCTAGCCACATCTACCGTTATCATCAGTCATCATCGGTTCAACGTCAGTAAAGCTTTATGATCAAATTTTGTCAAAGTGCACTTTTAATAACATCAGAGAAACTCAATAAAATCTTTTAGTAATGATATAGATAATTTGTGAATCTCCAGCTCAGAGCTAATACGCCTCCTGTGTTGAGGTGTATTTGTAAAAGCTAAATGACAACAATCACAGTCAGCGGTGAAACACTGCTGTGTGGCTGTATACTTAGACTCACATAGTATAATGCAATCATTAAATTGAAAGAGAATTCCAGTCATGATAAAAACTGCCAATAAATTTATTTCACTGGAGGTTTTGCTCACACTCATTACCTTTTTTCATTTTTTTCTCATCAAATCTGTCTGTAAACTAAAAGCGAAAGGTTGTTTTATTAACATTAAATTTTAAAATGTCTTGAATAGCACACACATATATTTTTTATCAACGTTTTCTTAAAAGTAGTTTTTCTTTACTCTAAAGTCTAATAGTTCCTAATGTAAAGTGTACATGGTTGGGTATTTAGATTTTGAACTAGGCAAGACTAATCCAAGTTTTTCTGGTACAGAATCCACATTAATCCTAATTTTAGAATTTGACAGTATTACAATGCAATGCTTGCCTGAGGCTACAATTATCCATCCAGCTACTGGACTGGTGAGATAACTGGAAAAGGTGAAAAATCAAATTATCTAAGCAGAAAATTACTGTGTGGTCAACTGGGAGTCAATTAGAGCTGGTTAAATTGGGAAAATATTTGATGTTCTTCTTAGGCCATGTGTCTTTGTTCTAAGAATATTGTTTCTTGTCCTTGATCATACAAATCTATTTCTTACCAATCCTAAGAAACGTGTGTACATTACCAATATGTGTATTATATCTTTGGCAATTAAGCACCACAAACACAGCCAATTAATTTTGTAAGATTTTGCTAGAGCAACAGCAGTTTGAGGAAAAATGTTTGGGGGCATATGTTACCTTAGCTTCTTGCAACAGGTACCACTGCACAGCACTTCATTTTGAGGCATGCACAGCTTTACTGTCTATTCAGTAGCACACCTGCAGTTCAAACTGGGTCAAAGGTTGGTGGTTTATTTTGTTTCAATTAATTTTTCAGAGAGAAATTTGATTTTCAGAGATTCTCAAGTATACATAACAACCTTTGAAAACGAATTCAGTCAACATACGTAACAATAATGACGAAACAAGATTCTTCAATGAACAAATGCATCCAAAATTAAACTACAATTTCTGACATGCACATGTCTAGTTGGTGGTAACTTGCAGTGCACATTGTCATTTGAGAATACCTCTCAATCCTGCAGAAGTTAGGCTCAACTTTTCTTTTGTAGAAAGCAAAATTCCAGCACAGTGATATGCTTTTTTCTAAATCTCAATCTCTAAAGATTAAGAAAAAAGATTAGAAAGAAGGAGATGCCACTTGGACTTTGGCACCTAGTTTTTCGCTTCTGCATAATGATCTAACTACATGGTTTCACTATATACAGTATGTCATCATTACACTTTTGTATTTATGTTTGTAAATTTATATGAATAAAAGACAGGTCAGGAAGGAATGCCAAGCACAAGATCACCTTTCTTGATGTCAGCTTAATTAGAAATGATTACAAGAAGAGTCAGCAATATTCACTCTTTTGCTGAAGGAATGTCATCATAATAAATGTCTGTATATTATTCCTTAAACCTTGTGAGAAGTCACTTGTGACCTCAAAACACATGCTGCATTTCAATAAAAGGAATACTAATCCCAGCAGTAGCATATTTCTCAACTAGCATAAAGTATTACATGTGCATGCTGTCTAAACAAAAAAGCCAAAAAAATGCTCTAACTAAACAGTAGCCAGGATCAAGAGTTTAGCTATAGTAGGTTATGCGAATACCAATTGTTTGGGTTTCTAAAAGTGAATTATTCAGTGCTGAAGGTACCATTTGTGGTGTCTGCAAATACCTTGGGTTTGACTTACTGCAGACAAATAGTCTCTTCACTTTACATAGGAAGTTTACTTTGGCTTAGTGAATACGGGAAAAATTAACTTTGCAGAATATCCAATTACATGCAAGGGAAAAAAACGATAGTTTTCCTTGCACAGGATTGAATGCAAGTTGGCAAAGCTTCACCCGATTCAGTAAGCTAAGGGAAAATTCCCTTGCAAAGTGAACAGCCTATTTGCATTTAGTAAATCACCCCCTTGTGTTTTTCTTTGAATAAATTGTTATGTCTTTGTTCATCCATCTTAGATTTTAGGGCCAGACTGTACACAGGGATTTGACTTTAGCCTAAATGAATATTAAGCTAATACTCCTCATGGCACTAATTATCAGCCACTTTCATTCAATTGTCAAATGTCAGAACTAAGGTGACAGCAGAGACTCAGGCATATCACAGTTGAATGATGCATGTGGGACTCAGTGACAGGAGGACTTTTGCATTAGTTGAGGACCCATGTACAGCCTGGGTCTATGTCCCACAGGGGTTTCACAGGAACAATTTGGAAGACTAAGACTGTACCTAATTTAGTAAAAGTATTGTATACTGTATGTTCACTTTCAAAGTGAACTTTTGTGTGCCACAAAATTCATAACTTCTCCACTTTATGCTCTGGGGTCCAAAATCCTTCTATACTTAATACATCTATAGGAGTAAGTGAACACCTCTCTGCTTCTTCAACCCCCATGAAAGATGAATGACAATTCCTTATTGCTTTAGATAGCTTGATTTTGAGCAGCCATAAAGAGTAAGTTCACCTTCAGCAAGATTTTCCCAAAATCCAGCTATGAAATTCCATATCTTGTAAATAGTACATACCAGCACTCCTCCTGTTATAAATGGTGCACATCTTCCCATTACAGATGAAGCTGTTTGGGGCCTATACACAAAAACCGTTGGCCCCTCATTCCCCCTCCATCTAGTCTACTTTGAGCAAACTGCATGAGTGTGCAGTGTACTCTCTCTTTCTCTTATTAATTTAAATATTTATTGATTTTCCAATTTAAATACATATCATCATCACGTTATATAAAAAATAACATCATTCTTTATTTACCCTTTCAAAAAAAATATTCCTCTATCTCCCCTGCCCCCCCCCCCCCCCCCATCTCCCCTCCCTGCATTTTCTCCCAAGTCTTCTTACCAAAGCAAGTAAATTTTATCCTATCTTACTCTTTATTCTTTCCTATATTTCGTGTATAATCTGGCTTTTTCCCATTTCTCCCATTTCACATAATAAGCCTCCATCTTATCTTCTTGAATATGGTAGAGTTTTTCCATCTTTCTAATCTGCTCCACTCTTTCTATCCAATCCTCCTCTTTCGGCACTTCTGTTTTCCACCAAAACTTGGGTATCAGACCTTTTGCAGCATTAAGATAGTACCATATGCCTGATTCTTTGTATTTATTCACTGTTATATCTGTATTGTGCAAGATACATAATTCTGGGTCTAACCCTACATCTATTTCAGTTATCATTTCTATCAGATAGATTATTGTCCTCCAGAATACTTGGATTTTTGGGCACCCCCACCATATATGGTATACCGTACCTATCTCTCCACATCCCCTCCAACACAACGGTGAATTTTCTCCACACATCTTATATTCTACATTTGGTGTAATGTGCCATCCTATTAAACACTTATAATTTATTTCTACTTCTCTCATACTTACATTTTCGTGAGTTAATCTATATATTCTCTTCTGTTTTTCCTCATCTATCACAACTCCCATATCACTTTCCCATTTTGCTATATATGTTGGCTTTGTGTTTGTGTCTAACTCAGTGAGAACTTTATAAACTTTAGCAATCCCATGCCTCTCATCACCTCGTGTCCCCAACAACTTTTCAACCAAATTCCACTCATCTCTTGTCCTTAGAGGTTTTGAAAGATTCCCAACAAAACATCTCAATTGGAAATACCGCCATTCATCTAACAGTGAAAATCTCTCCCTTTTTTTTTCCAAATCCTTAAATGATCCTAATTTACCCTCCACCAAAATATCTCTCAATTGAACCTCATCTTTTTTAACCCACCTACCTGCTATCTCTTCTCTACCTGGGGGAAAAAACTCTGTGTTTCTCAATGGCATCAATATTGAGTTGAAATCCCATTTCATACTTTTGTGCAAGTTATCCCAAATCCTTAAAACATTTAAAGTGTAAATATTTACATTATCTTTTAAACCCCTATATTGTGTTGGCACCCACACCACTTTACCTAAATTTGTTCAGCTGAGTTTGTTTTCAATTCTCACCCAACCTTTTTCGTGGTTATACATCCAGTCTATAATTCTTGCCAATATTACTGCTTTATAGTATCTTTTAAAGTCTGAAAGCCCCAGTCCACCTCTCTCTTTATTCATACTCAACAACTCATAAGATACTCTTGTTTTTTTATTCCTCCATATACAGTTGCAAGAAAAAGTATGTGAACCCCTTGGGATTTCGTGGAGTTTTGCATGAATTGGGCATAAAATGTGCTCTGAACGTCATCTAAGTCACAACAATAGAAGAACACAGTCTGCTGAACATAATACTACACAAACATTAGATGTTGCCACGGTTTAATTGCACATAACATGTAAACATTCACAGTGCAGGGAGGAAAAAGTATGTGAGGCCCTAGCTTAATGACTTTTCCCAGAGCTAATTGGAGCCAGGAGTGAGCCAACCTTGACTCCAATCAGTGTGATGATATTGGATGTGTTGCTGACAGCTCTCCTGCCCTTAAAAAACACACACCTGTTTTGGGTTTACTGGTTTCAAGAAGCACTGTCTGATGTGAACCATGCCTCGCAGAAAAGAGCTCTCAGAAGACCTACGATCAAGAATTGTTGACTTGCATGAAGCTGGAAAGGGTTGCAAAAGTATCTCCAGAAGCCTTTATGTTCATGTGTCCACGGTAAGACAGACTGTCTACAAATGGAGAAAGTTTAGCACTGTTGCTACTCTCCCGAGGCGTGGTCGTCCTGTAAAAATGACTGCAAGAGCACAGCGCAGAATGCTGCATGAGGTAAAGAAGAATCCCAGAGTGTCAGCTAAAGACCTACAGAAATCTCTGGCACATGCTAACATTTTTGTTGACACATCTACAATAAGGAAAACATTAAACAAGAATGGAGTACATGGGAGGACACCACAGAGGAAGCCATTGCTGTCCAAAAAGAATATTGCAGCACGTTTGAAGTTTGCAAAAGAGCACCTGGATGTTCCAGAGCACTACTGGCAAAATATACTGTGGATCGATGAAACCAAGATTGAGTTGTTTGGGAAGAACACACAACACTATGTGTGGAGAAAAAAAGGCACAGCACACCAACATCAAAACCTCATCCCCACTGTAAAACATGGCGGAGGGAGCATCATGGTTTGGAGCTGCTTTGCTGCCTCAGGGCATAGACGGATTGTTGTCATTGATGGGAAAATGAATTCCAGAGTTTATCAAGACATTTTGTAGGAAAACGTACGACCATCTGTCCACCAACTGAAGCTCCGCAGAGGATGGGTGATGCAACAGGACAATGACCCAAAGCATACAAGTAATTCAACAAAACAATGGCTGCAACAGCACAGAATACGTCTTCTGGAGTGGCCCAGTCAGAGTCCTGACCTCAACCCGATTGAAATGCTGTGGCATGACCTTAAGAGAGCGAATCACACCAGACATCCCAAGAATATTGCTACACTGAAACAGTTTTGTGAACAGAAGTGGTCCAAAATGACTCCAGATCGTTGTGCAGGTCTGATCTGCAACTACAGGAAACGTTTGGTTGAGGTTATTGCTGACAAAGGAGGGTCAACCAGTTATTATGTCCAAAGGTTCACATAATTTTTCCTCCCTGCACTGTGAATGTTTACATGTTATGTGCAATTAAACCGTGGCAACATCTAATGTTTGTGTAGTATTATGTTCAGCAGACTGTGTTCTTCTATTGTTGTGACTTAGATGATGTTCAGAGCACATTTTATGCCCAATTCATGCAAAACTCCACGTAATCCCAAGGGGTTCACATACTTTTTCTTGCAACTGTATATCTTGTTATCATTTTCTTAATTACTTTAAAAAAGGCTTCTGGGAGTTTAATTGGGATCATTTGATATCTATATAAGATTTTAGGTACTATTACCATTTTTACCAGATTTATACGCCCTTTCCATGTCGGGCATCCTCCTTCCAATATTTTTAGTTCCTCTCTGATCTCGTTTAACTACTCTCTCTTTCTCTAGCTGAGCAAACGTCAGGGTGGAAGGAGATGAGGGGCCAGAGGTTTTTGTGAAGTGGCCCCTCAACAGCTGCAGTTGTAATGGGAGGACACACCATTTAAAACAGGAGAATTTCTGATATGTACTATTCACAGGCTATGGAATTGTATAGGTGTTTTTTTGAAAATCTTGCTGAAGCTGAACTTACACTTTAGGTTCTTTGGGAGTAGGTGGGAGGAATCCTTTGTTCGTGTCCACTATTTTCAGCCCGTGCTAAGGAGAATTGTCTCATATTTGTTTTTATTCTTCTGCATGCGCTTACCTGTTAAAGGCAAGTTTGTTTTTTTTACCTTTAGCAACTTCCTTTAGGGAGAGTTTTATTGTTTCATTCTAGGGTAACCCTAGATTCTTATGCACTGGATTTCTGCTTCTGAATTGGGTAGCCACTCCAATATAAAGACCGGCAGAGGTAGTGCAAGCAGGCTAAGGAAAAGTGAACAGTGCCAGTGTATGAGGTTATGGGTCATACAGTACTAACGGCCAAACTTCTTGGATATGGTGTTGAAAAGTAGCATAGTTGCAATTAAGCCAGGGGCAATGCCAGACAAAAAGTCTACGCTTTAAAGAGGGTATGCAGGGGGCGCATGCGCGGCCGGCTCCGGGATGGACATGCTATAAGGAGAGCTCCGTCAACCCGGCAGCACTGACATGGCTCACTCCGACCCCTGTCTCCCACCACCAGCAGCCCTGCTAAATCCAGGCCCAGACTGGATACTGCCTCTACTCCGGACAGACAGCCTTCCTTTCCACAAATGCTGCTAACAAATCTTACTACATCTTTAATTGAATCCTTCCCTGCTTCTGACCAACCTATTACTGAAATCTTCATGAAAAACATGCTTCTTTCTCTGCAACAAACACTCCATAATGACCTGACAGCATCACTATCCCAAATCTCAAATGTGTTACAAAAACAAGAACACTGTATATGCCATATTGAGAACAAAATGGGAGAAATGTTCATAGCACATAATGACCTGATTGACGCACACGCAGACCATGCAGCTGATATTGAACAAGTAAACCTTAAAATGGCAGACCTAGAAGACTGCTCCAGGCGCAACAACATCAAATTTAGATAACATAGTGTCATATATCCAACAATAAATGAAATACCTCATTCCTTCACTCACAGATATGGAGCTCGCCATAGACAGAGCGCACAGAATACCCAAACCGTCATTTCTGCCAGCCACAATTCCCAGGAATATTTTGGCGCGCATACATTTTTACCACGTAAAAGAGAAAATAATGTCAGCCGCCAGAAATCCTCCTTCACTCCCACAATCACATGTGAATATTAAATTATTCCCCGACTTATCCAAAGCCACACTCCTTAACCGCAAAAAGCTTGTCACTATAACCAAAGCACTGCGGAACCATGGAGTAGGCTACCAATGGGACTTCCCCACAAAACTTACCGTCAAACACCACAGTAAGATCTACACCATCAAAAATCTAGAAGCAGGCATCGAACTCCTGAAAGATTACACCTACTACTCCCCATCCCACCTATCCTACTCCAGAATTGATTTCTTCGTCACAGACAAATGGACACTACAACATATAACTTCCTCAAAAATTGGCAACATAACATGGTCAGACCACGCTCCAATCAACATTACCCTCGACAACAAGCAACACTCCTCGATCCCTCAAATTTGGAGACTGAACTCGCCAATACTGAAGAACCCAGACGACAAAAAAACGCATACTGGACACGCACAACATGTTTTTTAAACTTAACGACACACCTGATATCTCTATACTCACATTATGGTCCACTTACAAAGCATACATGAGAGGTATCCTCATACAATTAAATTCCCACATCAACAAACAAAGAACCCAACAAATTGACCGACTTTTCACGTCAATTAAACTTAAAGAAGAAATGAACAAGAAAAACCCAAGTCCTTCCACATCTACTTCCCTCGCCTCAGACAGAAATAAACTTCGATCCATTCTACTTTACCAATACGACCTTATCCTACAAAAAACGAAGGCAAAATTCTATTCTCTAGGCAATAAGGAAAATTCACTACTAACTAAAATAATGAAAGACGCCTAAAATCCAAAATCTCCTCAATCCAACATCCAATTACCCACACCTCTCTCACAAATCCACAAGAAATAGCTAACGCCTTTGCGACATACTACCAAAATTTATATAATGTTATAAATGACCCAGACACTACCCAACCAACAATCACATCCATACAAAAATTTCTAAACACAACCAAACTCCCCCAACTTGCCCCATCCCAACTAACTACTATCTCCACTCCAATCTCTCCCAAGGAATTAGAAAAAAAGATCAAAACTCTCCCACTTAATAAATCACCAGGAAACAACAGTTTTACTAACAAATTTTACAAAATATTTGCCTCCGACCTCTCACCATATCTGACCAAACTCTTCAACCATGCTGCCTCTACAGGCACATTTCCCAAGGAAATGTTACAGTCCATAATTACGACTATACCGAAACCTGGCAAATCCACAAATTGTCCAGAACTATAGACCAATATCATTACTCAATACAGACATAAAACTTTACGCTAAAATAATAGCCCAAAGACTCCTCCCCTACCTCCCTACATTAATACATCCAGACCAAGTAGGATTCATCCCAGGCTGCCAAGCACCGGACGCAACTAGAAGACTTATATCCCTTCTCCACAATCTAGAACTCACCAAACAACCCTCCCTATTACCATCCTTAGAGGCGGAAAAAGCATTTGACCGAATACAATGGCAATTTATGCAACTAACCCTACAAAAATTCGGCATCACAGGTTGGATACTGTCTGCCATTCTATCCCTCTACACCAACCCTTCAGCCAGAGTATTAACAGATGGAACATTATCAGACCCCTTCGACATCTCAAACGGCACTAGACAAGGCTGCCCATTATCCCCCATAATATTCACACTACTCATTGAACCCTTAGCCTCAAAACTCAGAGACGATCCAACATTTACTGGAATCACTCACCTCAACACAGAACATAAAATCAGTTTATTCACAGATGACATCATACTGATGGTAACTAACCCACACAAATCCCTTCAGAAGATTCGCGCACATCTCCAAAATTACTTTGATGTTTCTTATTAAAACTTAACGAACCCAAATCCTCCATCTTAAATCTCCATACGCCAATTCAAACTCAAACAATACTAGCCAAACAATTCCCCTTCTCTTGGGAGCAACACAATATTCCTTACTTAGGAATCAAACTCACCGCAACAACAGACCAATTATATTCCTCAAATCACAAGCTACTACTCGACACCATTCCACAAGAAATCTCCTCACTCCGTACCTCAACACTCTCCAAACTGGGACGAGTAGCGTCTTTGAAAATGTACATACTACCCAAAATCCTGTACATATTCCGCACACTCCCCATTCCCAGTATCTTTTTCTCTAAACTACAGACAACTTTTTCTAACTTCCTCTGGAATTCCAAAAAACCCAGATGCACCACAAATCTCCTAACATGCCCAACATCTAGAGGAGGAGCAGGCCTCCGTCACCTAAAATCTTACTACAATGCAACTCTTCTTGACCAAATATACTTTTGGTGGCACCCAACAAAAGAAAAAATTTGATCTACAATGGAAACACTCCCATTTCTCCTGCTCATACCACGAAACTTACTCTTAATACCGCCAACACCTCACACTAAATGTCGACTAAAACACCCATGTATTCAAGCCTCCCTACAAGCCTGGTACAACCTCATAATTACTAAATTCACTGATACTAAACATATCCCCACCCAAATAAACATACTACACTTCATTACCTCCTCCTTAAATTTACTACAATGGGAAAATTGCGGCTTAACTAACATAAAGGACCTCTAAACAGACCACAAACTAAAATCTTTCCAGATCCTTCAAGACAAATTTGGTCTACCCACCACTGAATACCTCACCTACATGAGAATGGCTCACTGCTTACAAACGGAAAATATACCTCACTTCACGAGAATTCCTACCACTGCATACCATTTCTTTAACAAACCACAATACCCGGGTAAAGGTATTTCCACCTTCTACACATACTCAATAAATATGCAATTTATCCTACAAACTACATCCCTAACTAATTGGGAGAAAACCTTCTCACAACCAATAACAACTCAATTATGGGAAAAAGCTTTCAACACCACCCATAAATCTTCTCGATGTAGCTGTCATTGGGAATCGTACCTAAAAATTCTACATCAATGGTACCTAACACCCGACAAACTCTCCCTATACTACCCACAACATTCCTCCTCTTGCTGGAGGCAATGCGGAGAAATAGGCTCAATACTTCACACACTATGGGCACGCAAATAATTCAGATCCTTCTGGAATAGCGTCTTCCAATTGATTTCGACACTATCCAATAACTCAATAACTCCAAACGCCGCTTTCGCACTCCTTCACATCGGAATTGACAACAGCTCCCGTACCATCATTATCCACACACTGTCTGCGGCTAAAATCAATATCACTAAACTATGGAATACTACTAAGATCCCTTCCTTCACATCAGTGATAATAGACCTCAATTTTCAATGTGACATGGAAAGAAGATCCGCCCTTAACAACTCCACCCACCATACATTTATTTTCCAATGGTCTTGCTGGCTACAAAATCCAAATTGCTCTGTAAAATACTGATAATATAATTGTAAACTATCCTGACCACTATGTTTAGACTGGTTGCACCCACCCTCCCCCTCCCTATCCTCTCCTTCATCCCCTCTCTCTCCTTGTTCTCCATTCCTTCCCAATCACCTACACATCTCAACACGGTTCAGATTACATCGAGAATAACTCTCATGTTATTGCCATATACTACACCATCTGCCCCAACCAATTGGTGGGGCATATATTTAATACTATGTTATATTCCCATATTTGCTTATGAATCTTATATGCTTACTATGTTATGTCATAAAACTTTCAATAAAAACTATTGAAATTAAAGAAGGTATGCAGTGTGGGAAATAAGGGTTAAGGGTTAAAATAAAGGTCCAGCAGAGTTAATTTGGATTTACAACAAGTTAGACAAGCTTAGTATTTGAGAGGTCATAAAATTACAGAATTAAAGTATACCGCATAGACAGACTTTAAAAGATTAGTATGGACTTTTTTTTCCCCAGTTATACTTACCCAGGCGGATGCAGCATCTTTCCCCTGCCGGCTCCAAGTGTGAGAGTTCACCAATCACATGACCGCTGATCGCTGCGTTCTCACAGCGACTCTGAGCAGAGAACGATGACTGTTAGTCACCGCTGTCAGCTCTCCCCCCTCAGTGCTCACTGGAGCATTGGGCTGTGGAGGATCGAGGGAGCTGCTGGCTCAGGCTCTCACTGGCTCACTGAGAGGCTGGAGTAGATCCCAACTTTGAAGTCAGGGGCTTTACCCAGCCCAGACCAGCTGAGTGGCATCAGCCAACAGCGTCCTTCAGCCCACTGTTGGCTGAAAACGGGTCACAGGAGTGCAGAACAAACTGCACTCTTGTGATCCACAGAAGTAAATCCAAAAGAGGAAATAAATAAGGTGTCCACCCAAAGACCTGGTATGCTTAGCACACTTGCATATGCTTGCAAATACCAACACATATAGCGTGTCTAAATAAATAGAGAGCACAGGACCGATCAAATGGCAAGGAGCAGGAGAGAGTAAAGATGAGTGCCATACAATAATATTATGTTTATGCAACATGAAGTCTTTTTTTATATACTTTTATATATATTTCTTTTAATAGACTAATAACAAATGTTATCACAATGCATCAGTGAAAGCAATCATTTTCTTATCAAACTTAATTATGGATGTTTGTTTCCAGTACCCGCGTCACAATGCATGATTTCTTCTATTGCATCCTTACACAATTGTTATCTATGCATCCCTCAGTGTAAGAGGAGATTTTGATCGGTGCCAAAGTTCAGAAATGTCAGTGACAGCTCTAAATCTGGATTAGCTTTGAAAGATTAGTTGGCAGGTTTTCTGGATATCTGTCATTTCAACAGATGTGTCACATGTCACCTTTGTGACTGTCTAACCTCCAACAACTGTCTGAATATAAGGGATTTTATACTAAAAAATCTCAGTAAAAGGTTTTCAACATTTTTCTGAAACACACTTGGCATCTCATTTATGTCTAATTTCTAACAATATTGTTAAGTAATACTAGACAAATATGAGAAATCGTATTGAGACAAAACATTATTAGTTCTTTCCTTTTTATTTTTACCTAAAATGCCATTTAGTATGCTATTACCTCTAACCCTTAAAAAGCTTTTATCTACCACCCATGAATTTTATAACAGCACTGTGTTTGGAACCCCATGTGGATTATTAATATATTATTTAAAGATTTTAAATGTCAGACAAGTTATTTTCTCCCATCTTAATATGTATTAAATTTTATATGTATTTTTTACCTTTTGTAGAAATATTAGCAAAACATAACCTACAGCGACTATTCAATAGTGTGATTTTACTAGTCTAACTACAATAAGGTATGTCTAGCATCAGGTATATTTATTCATGTTGAAGCCCAACTCCAGTGCCTTACTGACTATATTGCCCATTAGAGCTAACTCATGAATATGACTCAAACTGCTTCTGTTTGTAGTATTTGCCCTCAACTATCTAGAGAGGTTGTGGCAACCTGAAGGTTGTAGAGCATTGTAGCAATACTGAAAATAATGTCTTCAACTGACTGAAAGAATGCATTAATCTAGTTATAATGTTATCTACAGTAAAATTGTATATTAGATATTTTCTTGCAGTTAGCATAAAAAAATTAACCTTACACAGATACATAACCACAGAGAGCTTCTATTACTATGGTAATTTTAAGTTATGAATTCAATCAGCAGCTATCCTAATTTAGCTTTTACTGTGCCCATGTTTGCTAACAATATTGCCATAGGACCATCTACCTGCTGTAGCACTATAACTCTATGCTTGAATGCTGAATATTTGTTAATTGCAAACACATATGACACTGCTATGAAAAGTCAGTTTGTTGGGTAAGATAATATTTTTGCAAAAATACCTTTGTATATTAAAATAAACCATATAATGCTGTTTATAAACTATTTTTACTACGGTTTTATTAGGAAAAAAATATTTTTAAAATATTGCCCTTAACACTAATTTTCTGAAGCAATTTAACTTCTATAAAGAAAATGCTTAGCACTCCCTGACTACCTCATTCTAAGGATGTATTCATACCTGAACATAAGATATTCAGAAGTGTTTTGTCATTGTTTTTGTGACTTTACATGTGTTTATATGTATGTTTTTTTACCTGTTTTTCAACTGTTTTGAAAGTGTTTTGTACCTTTGGGGGTTTTGTATTAGCCAGTGGAAAACAGTTTATTTTGTTATAGTGATTGCTGGTGTCAGTTTCTGCTTTCTGGATTTTCACTATCTGCTTGCTGTTTGTTTGTGTGTGGTGCCTTGTACTGTTTAGCCGTGTCCAGTGAAATGGTGTGCTTCATGGCAGCAGGTATAGCATTGACTCCATTGTTATTAGAATAAGAGCGCAAGAAGAGTGGAGAAAGATACTGGGTTCATTCAGTCATTGCTAAAAGAGAAAGAGAGGCAGGTTCTGCATCATGACATCACAATGACCTCTATGCTCATGAGGAGAAATTCTTTGAACATGTTAATGAAAAGGTCAGTTCTTCTGCTCATCCTGACATTCAAGTTCTTGTTGTTGCAGTTCTCTTGCAAATGTCTTAACCACTAATTCCACTTTTTCTATTGATGAGTTGTTGGGTTTACTTTGTAGTATGAATGAGTCAATGGTTTAATCCCAACCTAGTTTCAGACCTAGGTGCAGACCAAACTTTGGCTGTTCGGGTTGTTGGATGGCAGTTATCATGACTGATGATGGATCTTCAACAATAATACTCATTTAAGTGGGTAAATGGTAAAGGGGACTTCCAGATTCTGATAAGACCCCCATCCACAGACTCCTACAACTACTGGGCAGGATTTGTGGGGAAAAGGCCATTGTCCTCATCAACATAGAAACAAGGCAGCCCCCTATGTTGAGGTCATATGGCCTGGTATAGTACAGAAGGGGGGAGGAGGCAGCATGTTCATCAGCTGGTCAGTCAGGCTGCATGCTCAAGTTTAAAGTCTGGTATGGGTTTTTGGGTACCTCACACTTTTTTTTTTTGCATGCTAGACTTCAGGAAGGTCAAGTCAATTTGCACACACCATCTATCCAAATAAAAGTGGCCAAAAATACAGAAGCCTGAACTGCTCCCATTTGACCCTTTGTCAACATAGCTATATCAATTTGTATTAGCCTCTGCTTGCTGCCACTACCTACTGGTTTAATGATCTAGGTGTGTTTCCCTTCAAACACAATTGAGGAAATTTAGCACCCCCAGAAAAGATGGAATATATCTTTAAATCTTTTAAATTCTAAAAACTGTAAATCTTCTAGTACATCTAACACTCCCCTCCCTTCAGACGGACAATGCTGCTGCCCATATGGGACTGTTGCTTTTTCATCCAGAGTATAGGCACCATAATACAGGAGGTGTGTACTGACCAGACCAATAGATGAAAACAAAGAGAAAAAAGCCAGAAAAAAAAGCAAATGCAGCCACCACATCTAATGATTGGTAAGCTGCAATTAATTGCTTTTTTGGTTTTGGGTTAAATACCACTTTAAACATGCAGAACTTTGTCAGTGCAGTTAAAGAGGCATGTACACTGCTCAATTTTGTCAGTGTGATGGCTCCTTTTTGAAGACTCAAAAATCCACAACATGGAAAGAGCCCATTGGGCCAGATGTACAGGATGCAAGGTGCACAGATCATGGATGATTTTTCATCCTACTTCATGTCTCCTACAGGACAGGACCAATGGTAGCTTGAATATGTAGACAAATGTTAATAAGATGAAAATATAACATTTTAATTTGTACTCTCTTGTTTGTTTAGTTAATCTTTATTTTGTGGTGTACTGAGCAGCAGTTACCCCTGAAAGGGGTAGACAATTCCATGCACACAGACAATACAGGCTCAGTCTAGAGCAGGGGTATCAAACTGGCGGCCCTCTAGCTGTTGCGAAACTACGAGTCCCATCATGCCACTACCTTTGAGAGAAATGCTTGTAACTGTCAATCTTGCAATGCCTAATGGGACTTTAGTTTGGCAACATCTGGAGGGCCACCAGTTTGACACCCGTGGTCTAGAGGATGCATTTTTGTTTATTTTATAGGACAAACTTCTTAGTACAGATCCTGTAGCAGTAGACTTAACTGGAGGTTATAGGAAATGGCCAGTAACTCTGGGTCTCTATAAGAGCAGCAGCAGGCACACCTGAGAGTCCCCAAACCAGGTCTTACTCACATTGTGCTAGGAGCTGTCTTCCATCCAGCCTCCATGCGACACTCTTCAGTAAGGTTAATAAAAAGCTTCTTCTCCAGACCAGGACTCCAGAATGATGTCCTCCAGCATAAATCCTTTAGCAAGGATTTAGAGCCCTAAACAGCAATTCTAGTCACACTCTTGCTGCCTCCTGGGGCTGCTGAAACTCTACATGAAGCAGAAAGAACACTCTGTCCAGGCCTCCCAAACATTTATCACCTCCACAGCTACCTTCTGGACATGCCATTTCAGGGATTGGTTGAGGTATGATAAATATCCATAACAGAGTTGCTGACTCTCCCTATTTTCTGGGAGAAACCAAAAACTAAATTTAGCCAAACAGTAACGGGGTGTTACAGCTGTATTAGTTTTTGCAAAATAAAATGTCTTTCACTTTTATCCTTTTTTTATTTTGTTAATGTGAGTTCTTGTTGAAATAATAAATGAGTGATAGAATTAAATATCACTACCTCTTTTTCACACACCTGTCTACCCAGCTTTTCATTAATCCTAACAACACTACCAAAACACAGGGCTCAGATACAGTACATGTTATTGTACTGCTAAAACAAAACTAGGCAGGTTTGAATAGCTTCAAATTACAAAATGCTCAGGAGCGAATGGTGCCCAACTGAAAACCCAGGTGGGCCATATGTGATGTTGGGATCTAAACCAACTCATTCAACTCTGTGTGTCATTTAAACTCGTGTCACAACAATCTTTTCACAATATAGTATAGTAGTAAAGTCAACATGGTAAAATGGGAAAAGCTTAGCACGCCACTTGCTGCAAGTGATAAGTATAAAAAAATTCATAGGCAATACTTACTATATACTTGGCTGAAAGTGAAGAAAATATCCTTTAAAATTATTTTTTTAAACCATACTGTATGCCCTCAACATGGGGAGGGTACTTTCCTGGGGGGGGGGGGCTTTAAAATGCCTGTCCCTATGTTGGTGAGGACAGGGACCTCTTCCCCAAAATACTGGCCTGTTGGTTGCAGGGGTCTGTGGAATCTGGAAAACCTTTAAAACAAGGGAGATCCCAGATATCTCCCTCTTGCCCCATGTGAATATGTAAGGGGGACATAATAAGCTAGTACCCTACTCACTTGCAAAAAAGTAAATAATGACACCACACAATTTGATGGGTCCTTTATTTAAAAAGTTTGTTGTCAGGTGCTGAATTCTTGACCTTTTAAAATGCAGAAAAAGCACCAGCCATAGCAAATAATATCAATTAAATACAGAAAATATAGGTTACTTCTATCCATAATCCTATTACATCTGCCTTAGCACTGCTTAGCATATGGATAGAAGCCTTTCCCCCCATAACATTAACTGTAGTTTCACATATTTTGTTTGCAGCACATATCACTATAGCTAAAGAATGGAAGGCAACAACCCCACCTAAAAAAACTCAGTGATAACAAGAGTTAATACGCAGTGTCTTTTAGAAAAACGGCTAGCTTAGAAAGAACAGAGATCTTCTAACTATCATAAACAGTGGGATGCTTGGAGGAGTTATTATCAGGCCTCAACGAACATTTAATATGTTTGATATGTTGTGGACCTTTTGAATTATGTCTCAAAAATATGACTTTATCAAGACATAATATTATATGGCAAACAGCTCAGTATAGCCGGATGCTAAGAGTTAATTTTGTCTTGGTTGAACCCTCAAGGATTCTAGCTAAGAAATGGAGAATGGGGGAAGCAAGACTTTTCCAAGACAATAAGACTGTTTGAACTGTCAACAAGGACTATTTGTATATTGAGGTTGAGAAGAATGCAGATACAGAAAGTCAAACAAATAGCCAGATAGGACTTCGACTTTCAAACATTTTAACAATAATGAGACGGGAACTCAACTGGTTGAAAGCTTAACCAAAACGTGCAGAGTGTGATGAACCAACAGACCTCTGAAATATACTATTGTTCACCAAGGGTGAAAGCATTAACAGTTGTTTACCATGAGTCCAACACAAGGGCCAGGCAAACAGAAAGTTTTTTCTACACAGAGAAAATGTTGATTCTAAAACAAAGGGGTGAAATTTAGGACATTTAAGTCTAAAAGTTGACTGTATATAAAGTCTAAAAGTTGACTGTATATAATTACAAAAATATATTACAAAAACATATTATAAATGAGATGTTATGGATTTTACACACCACTAAATATTCAGAAATGGGAACTATATATCACTAACTTGAGTATTGAGATGATGGGAAGTAAGATGTATTATAAACTAGCATTAGTTACATGTCTTATCAGGAAACAACCAGGATGGTATTTCAAGAAGGAATAACTGAATATACACCTATATTCCATGGTCCCTATTTAGAATATCATAGGTATGATCACTTATATCTGGAAAAAGACGTATATTTGATTCCTGAAATTACCTTAAGATTCCACCCAAGGTATGAATCATCTCAAATACTCAAATTGTTCTATGATACATAGACAAGTATAAAAGGGGTTGTGAGCGCTATGAAAACAGACAAAGCAGCCACAGCATCAAAAAGGATACCAAAGAACCTTACAGACCATATAACATAAAAGATGCGGCGCTATAGCATAAGTAAAATGTCCAAAATATCAATATGGTGATTGAGTGATTGATGTGATGATACAAACATTATATCACAAATAAAATGACATGCGGTGCAAAACCAGTCCTTGTGACAGTTATTTTCTTTCAAAGTGCTGCTTCCATGCAGTGAACGTGAAAAGGATAAGGCTGTGCACTCACCAGATGCACAGTGTAACTGCGCATTTAGAGATATATAATCTCCACAAGATCCACAAACAGCTTCAAGAGATCAGGTCAGGCCAGATATTCCTCCACCCGTTGGATGTTGCTAGTACTCCACGGTCTCTCTCTTGGGTGGCTCTATAGGTGATATGTGACTCACCAAGGGCCACAAAGAAAGGAGACCAATAGCATGATACCGTTTTAAAAAATATTTATTATATATGCAGTATGGTAAGGTGAGGAAAACAAACAATCACTGACCATGAGGTGAATAAGCAGATGGCCGCCGGGACCTCCGTGGTGCCGGCGGCAGAGAAATAGTGACGCTGTAGCTCCTAAACTGACGCGTTTCGTGCTAACCGCACATTATCAAAGGGGATAAGCTTCAGCGTCTGCTCCTGACTGTATCCATTAAATATCGTAAATGGCGCATGCGCATTACGAACGCGCCATTTTCTATAGGAAATATGTCTCCATATCGGGCGCCATTTTGCCGGAGACCGGCCCAATCTCACATGTGCGGGCGCCATTTTTAAGACCACAGGTGTGTGTCACTAGGTCACCAGGGAAACCGAATATACAAATATGAAATGCTAAGAATTGTCATTAAAAACACCTAAATGAGCAGTGCCAGAACTCAATCCATAATAAGGTCCACACCTGAGAATGAGATTGGCAAATATCGTCAGAACGGATCACTGCGCATGTGCAGGATAATGCTGGGATATATATAGGGAACTGTCAATTCCTTATCCCCATATAGAATCGTAATAAAATCTGATGATACCCGTGACACACACTTTACAATAAGATGAATACAATACAAACATAGGTATAAATAAACTCATGAATATAAATAAAAACAATAATATCTGCAAAACACATATTATAATCCAAATAATGATATACACGTATTGTCCCTAAATTGTAAATACAAAATATCACCACTATACATTCGATATCATAAAAACACATAAATCTTAAAATTCTAAAATCGCAATGACCAAAAACTACATCAATATATATGTATAGGTATTTTTCAACATGATTAAACCACTTGGGGCAAATATATATAAAAAATATATAAAAAAAATTTTTATTTAAAAATGGCACAAAGATAAAATATAAAATATAAAAGCATGTGAGTCCGTGTAAGTTACACATGGAAACTGATAAAGGTAAAGATAGGGAATAAGACCTGAAATCAAAAACGTGATTCAGAAGTTTCAGCTGTTGTCTATAAAACAGTTGATATCTATATCAACATTTAATCCTCGGGGATACATAGACCCCATCTCAAATATCCACTTAGTTTCTAATTGAGAAACAGCCCTTTTCTTATTAGTACCTCTCCAATGATGATGTACAACATCTATGGCTGTAAATTTAAGTGACGATGGGTCTCTATTATGGCAAAGCCTATAATGTTTTGAGAGAGAATGTTCTTTAAATCCACGTTTTATATTATATACGTGCTCGCGTAAACGATCTCGCAATCTCCTAGTAGTGCGACCTATGTATTGTTTAGAACACGGACATTGGAGTAAGTATACAACGTATCTGGTATTACATGATATAAAGCTCTTAATATCGTATTGTTTGTTAGTGGAAGTAGAAATAAATTGATCGATTTTTCTCTTTCTATGGTCGCTACAGGTACAAATAACACATTTATTACATGGAAAGAAACCCACTAAGCCATTAAAAAACTGAATCTTGGGGGGAGGGTCAATTACATTAGGCGCTATTCTGTCTCTCAAAGGAATAGCTCTTCTGAATGTGATTTCAGGTCTTTGTGGTAAAATTTTTACAAGTGTTTGATCTGCCATAAGAATTTTCCAATTATTCCTAATGATTTTTGTAACACTTTTATATTGGGATGAAAAGGTTGTTACAAAAGGACATGCTTTAGTAGATTTATGTCCCGTGTTATTACCAAGCATCGTGTCCCTGTCCATATTAGCAACTGATGTTAAAGTGCATGAAAGTGAGGATTCATCATAACCTTTTTCGATGAATCTCTCCTTTAATATATCAGCTTGAGCAAAATATGTCTCAAGATCTGTGCAATTGCGACGGATCCTCAAAAACTGGCCTTTGGGGACGTTTGACAACCATGCTGGATGGTGGCAACTATTGACTGGAATATATCCATTACGGTCCGTTTGCTTGAAGAAGGATTTAGTACTAATGGTCCCTTCATAATTCATTAACGTAAGATCCAAAAAATTAATACTCACTATACTATATTCGTATGTCAATGTAATATTTTTTGTATTATTATTCAAAGTAGTAAAAAAGTTTATAAGTGCCTGTTCATCCCCTTTCCAGATCAATAAAATGTCATCAATATACCTTTTATAAAAATACAATTCAGGCCAATCACGGGAATAAATAATGTCCTCCTCCCACCTGGCCATAAATAAATTGGCCAGGCTGGGAGCGAACTTAGCTCCCATCGCTACACCAGTAGTTTGCAGATAAAATTTACCATCAAACCAAAAGTAATTTTTGGTCATTGCGAACTGTAAAAGGTCCATAATAAAATTTTTTATTATGGACCTTTTACAGTTCGCAATGACCAAAAATTACTTTTGGTTTGATGGTAAATTTTATCTGCAAACTACTGGTGTAGCGATGGGAGCTAAGTTCGCTCCCAGCCTGGCCAATTTATTTATGGCCAGGTGGGAGGAGGACATTATTTATTCCCGTGATTGGCCTGAATTGTATTTTTATAAAAGGTATATTGATGACATTTTATTGATCTGGAAAGGGGATGAACAGGCACTTATAAACTTTTTTACTACTTTGAATAATAATACAAAAAATATTACATTGACATACGAATATAGTATAGTGAGTATTAATTTTTTGGATCTTACGTTAATGAATTATGAAGGGACCATTAGTACTAAATCCTTCTTCAAGCAAACGGACCGTAATGGATATATTCCAGTCAATAGTTGCCACCATCCAGCATGGTTGTCAAACGTCCCCAAAGGCCAGTTTTTGAGGATCCGTCGCAATTGCACAGATCTTGAGACATATTTTGCTCAAGCTGATATATTAAAGGAGAGATTCATCGAAAAAGGTTATGATGAATCCTCACTTTCATGCACTTTAACATCAGTTGCTAATATGGACAGGGACACGATGCTTGGTAATAACACGGGACATAAATCTACTAAAGCATGTCCTTTTGTAACAACCTTTTCATCCCAATATAAAAGTGTTACAAAAATCATTAGGAATAATTGGAAAATTCTTATGGCAGATCAAACACTTGTAAAAATTTTACCACAAAGACCTGAAATCACATTCAGAAGAGCTATTCCTTTGAGAGACAGAATAGCGCCTAATGTAATTGACCCTCCCCCCAAGATTCAGTTTTTTAATGGCTTAGTGGGTTTCTTTCCATGTAATAAATGTGTTATTTGTACCTGTAGCGACCATAGAAAGAGAAAAATCGATCAATTTATTTCTACTTCCACTAACAAACAATACGATATTAAGAGCTTTATATCATGTAATACCAGATACGTTGTATACTTACTCCAATGTCCGTGTTCTAAACAATACATAGGTCGCACTACTAGGAGATTGCGAGATCGTTTACGCGAGCACGTATATAATATAAAACGTGGATTTAAAGAACATTCTCTCTCAAAACATTATAGGCTTTGCCATAATAGAGACCCATCGTCACTTAAATTTACAGCCATAGATGTTGTACATCATCATTGGAGAGGTACTAATAAGAAAAGGGCTGTTTCTCAATTAGAAACTAAGTGGATATTTGAGATGGGGTCTATGTATCCCCGAGGATTAAATGTTGATATAGATATCAACTGTTTTATAGACAACAGCTGAAACTTCTGAATCACGTTTTTGATTTCAGGTCTTATTCCCTATCTTTACCTTTATCAGTTTCCATGTGTAACTTACACGGACTCACATGCTTTTATATTTTATATTTTATCTTTGTGCCATTTTTAAATAAAAATTTTTTTTATATATTTTTTATATATATTTGCCCCAAGTGGTTTAATCATGTTGAAAAATACCTATACATATATATTGATGTAGTTTTTGGTCATTGCGATTTTAGAATTTTAAGATTTATGTGTTTTTATGATATCGAATGTATAGTGGTGATATTTTGTATTTACAATTTAGGGACAATACGTGTATATCATTATTTGGATTATAATATGTGTTTTGCAGATATTATTGTTTTTATTTATATTCATGAGTTTATTTATACCTATGTTTGTATTGTATTCATCTTATTGTAAAGTGTGTGTCACGGGTATCATCAGATTTTATTACGATTCTATATGGGGATAAGGAATTGACAGTTCCCTATATATATCCCAGCATTATCCTGCACATGCGCAGTGATCCGTTCTGACGATATTTGCCAATCTCATTCTCAGGTGTGGACCTTATTATGGATTGAGTTCTGGCACTGCTCATTTAGGTGTTTTTAATGACAATTCTTAGCATTTCATATTTGTATATTCGGTTTCCCTGGTGACCTAGTGACACACACCTGTGGTCTTAAAAATGGCGCCCGCACATGTGAGATTGGGCCGGTCTCCGGCAAAATGGCGCCCGATATGGAGACATATTTCCTATAGAAAATGGCGCGTTCGTAATGCGCATGCGCCATTTACGATATTTAATGGATACAGTCAGGAGCAGACGCTGAAGCTTATCCCCTTTGATAATGTGCGGTTAGCACGAAACGCGTCAGTGTAGGAGCTACAGCGTCACTATTTCTCTGCCGCCGGCACCACGGAGGTCCCGGCGGCCATCTGCTTATTCACCTCATGGTCAGTGATTGTTTGTTTTCCTCACCTTACCATACTGCATATATAATAAATATTTTTTAAAACGGTATCATGCTATTGGTCTCCTTTCTTTGTGGCCCTTGGTGAGTCACATATCACCTATAGAGCCACCCAAGAGAGAGACCGTGGAGTACTAGCAACATCCAACGGGTGGAGGAATATCTGGCCTGACCTGATCTCTTGAAGCTGTTTGTGGATCTTGTGGAGATTATATATCTCTAAATGCGCAGTTACACTGTGCATCTGGTGAGTGCACAGCCTTATCCTTTTCACGTTCACTGCATGGAAGCAGCACTTTGAAAGAAAATAACTGTCACAAGGACTGGTTTTGCACCGCATGTCATTTTATTTGTGATATAATGTTTGTATCATCACATCAATCACTCAATCACCATATTGATATTTTGGACATTTTACTTATGCTATAGCGCCGCATCTTTTATGTTATATGTTCTATGATACATGACCGCCACCTGGCGGGCAGGTGAGAAATAGCTTATGTACACACATTTCTCAACTAGCCAATCAGGAAGCCTGGTGGGAAGGTATCTTAGAACAATGGATTAGTGGATATAAAAGCCTTTGTACCTTTAACAGAGAGAAAGACATCAAGAAAAAGCTCAAGAAGAGACCTCATCACAAGAAGACCCTGACATCTGAAGAAGATCTCTGCTGAATAACTACTCTTTCATACTTTCAAACCTCCTAAAACTTTAACTAAATTTCTAAACCTCTAACCTTATAACTTCCTACATTCTCCCCTACTAAATATCTATCACTTTCCCTATAATATCAGTCTAAAGGCGTTCCACTGCCAGCTAAATCCACGGGAGAGTTGCCTAGTCTGAATTCCGGGTGTGGTGAGATGTTTATTTGATTTTATATCACCTATTTTCTCTGTTGTGTGGAATCATAAAATTACCTTAGTGTATCACAACAATATTGGGTAGTTAGATATATGTAGAGAGATCCTGTTTTACTGTTAAAAATTGTTTGTTGCCATATTATAATTTTTTTTTTCATATTTCATAATTTATTGAATATTAATAACCAGAGTATCATATATCAAGGGCTTGCTTCTTGCAATCCTATGGCCACGGCTTGTGAGAATATAACCTTTGAGATATTCGAAATTATTAATTATTAATAAATTTAATAAATAATCATATCATTTAAAAATTGTGATATTGATGTAATTAGTTAGAAACCTCATTATTGTGTTTTACATTGGTAGGATATATTTTTGATTGTGTGTACCAATATTCATTTATCACCAGTCTTTTGCGTTTTGTGTTAATATATATATAATTTTTGTACATAAATAAATTTTTATATTTATCTATTATAAGGCAAATTTTGTGTGTATGGTACGAAATCATATTGGCTAAAAGAATTCAAGGTATAATAATAAGTGGTGATCAAATTATCAAGGTGTCCAAATTATTGGTTTACTAAATATTTGCCGTATTTTAACGGCTGGAGGCACTGTAATATTTCATCTAAGGGAAAGGGACACGCCCTTTATAAATAATATATACCCTTACATAAACCACCACAGGATAAATTTGGAGGCACTGCTGAGATCCATAGAAATCGTACCATAACACAAAACGCACTGGTGATTGTATATTTGTACACTTGGTCAAACATATATTTTATATCAAAATGGCATCCAGTAATCACGGATCCACCTCTTCCAAGCATAACGAGGAAAATATGGCGGCTCAAGGCATTGAGCAGGAAGCTATGAAGCCAGCTCGGAAAGCTGCCGGTGCTTGGCAGAAGTATGTTGAATGTGAAGTAATAGATTATCTCCGCAAGAGATTAAATTTGGGGGATAGCATTAATGAATTTGTGGATGAAGAGAAAAAGCAGGCTATGAGCACCTTTGAGGACCTGTTCAACCAAAAGGGCCAGGTTGTTGGGTTTTTAATAGCATTTGCTGGAGCAGAAAGTGATAGAAGCCGTGACAGACTTCTCCTAGAAGCTTGGCCCATGTTATGGTTCATGACCGCTGGAGCTGCCCAGCGGACCATGACTCTAAGGGAAGAGTTGTCAGAGGCCCGCCTCTTGTTAGAAAGCAAAAATCAGGACATTGAGTCTTTGAAAGGGAAGCTTGGTCATGCCGGTGTTCGTTTAGACGAATCCGAGAAACATTATGATAGATTGGTCGGAGACTTTCGAAGTGCTCAGGACCTGTATGAGAGAAACTTTCAGGAATTAAAACAACTTCAAGAGAAGTATCAGGACTTAAAAGATGAGGTGGAGTACTTCAGATCAGAGAGGTTATCTCCTGTCAAAATTAAAGTTCACCCAGGGGATAAGCATGACCAGTCAGAACTTACCTTGATAAAATCTGAGCAGAAAACTCTGGAGGAGCAGATTATAAGGTTGACGGCCCAAATAAATTCTGGGGTCCAAAGACGGACCAACCCAGTCAAGCCAGAGGCTGATGAGCGGAGATACCCGCATCACAGCGAAGTATCTGATAGTGAGTCAGGGTCAGAATATAGGTCACCTCCTAAGCTTTCAAGATACACTCCAGAGCGCTCTGAAGAAAAATATGAGGTTTCATATAGGCAGGAAGGGAAATCCCAGGGGTCATTCAGGAGATATGACACCCCAAAGGTCATTAAGTTCCTGAAGGACACTGTTCCTATGTTTTCTAAGAAAGGGTCCCTTGAGATCACCGAACACATGAAAACATATGAACAGACGTTAGAGATTCTGGGCATTAGAGATGACCACACCAAAATAGAATTGCTGCCATGGGTGTTTGGAGAGAAATACCGGCAATTCTTTGAGACCTTGAGGGCCTATTCCAATCAGTCCTGGAGAGAGGTTAAACATAAGTGCCACATGGAATTTGGGCCTTATAAAACTGTAACCTCTGCCAAGGCTGCGGCCTACAATTTAAAGTGTGGTCCTCACCAAAGCCCTGCAGAATTTCTGGCTGTCCTCAGAAATGCCTATTTCCTGGCTGAAAAGGATCCCAATCCTAACCAGCCAGAATTCAAGACACTATTCTATGAAGCATTACCTGCTTACATAAAATTGGGACTTGCAAAGGATTACAGAAAGGGATGCTCTCTTGATTGGTTGGTGAGAGAGAGTGACTATTTATTTTCGATCCAACAGTCCAGTGAGGGCGGGATGAAAAGAGAACCTAAAAATAGCCCCAAGATAGTAGCAGCCACTACCGTGTCCCCTCCAAATCCAAATTTGCAGGCAGAGAAGAAATCATATGCGGAAGTAGTCCGTGGGGGTAAAACCAATGGTTCCCCTAGATTTGTACCTCAAACCCAGCAAGTGAAGGAGGTCTATAACTTTGCACCCCAAAACCAGTGGGTGAGAAAGGATAGACAAAAGCCAGGAAACTACGGTAGTGGAAGTGAGAAGAATAAAAAGTATGGTAAGGGTCAGTACAGTGATGAGAATCAAAGGAGGCAATGGTATCCTCAGAGGTTCTATTATCCTCGCCAAAACCAACATGGGAATTTTTATGGGAACCCCAATTTCAACAGGAACCATAATTACAATAAGAATCCCAATTTTAATAAAAACTCCGACTTCCAAAGATTTCCTCCACGCCAAGAACACCCTCAGGCTCAAAGGGGGGATACAGTACCCCAGGCTCCCTTTAATAACAGGGAGACCCCAAAACCTCAGAGAGAACAATGGCGTCGGGACCAGAGCAGTAGTTCTGACTCTGAGTCTCATTACCAGTCTCGTCCAAAATACAAGCGCAAGTATAGGAAAAGGGAGAATCAACAGAATGACTCCTCTGAGCGTATTGGACAAATAGAGGCACAGGTCAGCAAAATGGCTGAACAAATGGACAGGCTTGTCACTCAATTTCCATCCAATCCTTTTTTAGGAGCAGCTCCTGTGACCAACCAAGGGTCACAGAATTAACAGGCAACCAAGCCTTAAACCAACAGGGGAGAACACTGAGTCGAATGACAGGAGATGTGTGTACCGTCCCTGACACGCCTACTAATAGAGAATCTAGTTCTCAGGCAAAGGGGGACCAGTTGTTGGGTATTAACGATTCTCCTGTTTTTCAGTGTCCATCTATTGCCCCTAATATAGTCGCGGCGTCGGAAGTCGTCGGGATTGACAAGCCAGACGGAGCACCAACTTCTAGTTGTGCTTCTGTCTTGAGACAGTCCAAGAATCCCACCAGGGAGGATAAGGGTAATGTGTCCACCACATGCGGTGAGATAAGAGCTAGTCATATGTTATTGAAGGGCCCACAGATCTTCAACCACACTAATTTCATGTGTGAGCTGACTGAATCTGATGGGAGATATTATGCCACAGTACAGGTGCAGGATGCCAGTGATCTTTCGATTGTCGGTTTAATAGACACTGGATCCCAAGCAACCATCATGTCACAGGAACATTTTGATAAAGTGGCGAATGTCATGCCCACCAAGCCGAGACTTAAAAGCTTTGACAGCTCATTGATTGGTGTAGGTGGAGACCCGTTACAAGTCATGGGTACCGCCTGGCTTAAATTGAAACTGGGTAATAAGGAACTGAGACACCCCATCATCATTGCCAGCATCTCCCAGCACCACATGATAATTGGGATGGACTTCCTAAAAAGGCTGAACACCATAGTTGACTGTGTGAACCAAGTACTGTGGTCACAGGTAAATACCCCAATTAAATATGGGAAACTTAAAACTCCCCATTCCCGACAACACTGCCACCTGGTGGAAGAAAGGCCTGGATCATTAGAAATCCATTTCAGGAACAGCCAACTTCCTGATGTAACGGTTATCAAACCTGATGACCATAACCCTATCAGAAGAGATGAGGAACACATTTTTAGAATTCCCCAAGAGAAAATAAAAGATATTTCCCTCCAAGATGACATCCTTACGATATCTTTTCATCAGGAGGATAAACCAAGAAAAGGGGGAGATCATACCCAATTCTTGACAGGTATTGAAAGGGTTAACAACGACTTGTTTATCCCCATCCGGATAAATGGTCTTAATAGGTCAAAATATGCCAAACTAGATTTGAGACAGGAACACAGCTTTGTAAGCCATGGGCTGATAAAACACCTGACCGAAATGGAAATGATCCGTTTCTCCACACCTCAGCGTCATTGGATTTCAGACTCCCTTGATGACTCTGATGATCACAATTCAATGGCTAGGTGTCTCTTAAACGTCACTGTAGGAAACAAAACAGCCACCCATGTGTTCCTAGTCTTGGATAATCCCCAAACTAAAATTTATTTTGGCAACGATGTATTACATCGCTTTGCAATGCAAGTCGACCTAATTAATGACTGTTTATGGAGTCGACTAAAGGGGGACCCCGAAAAATACCAAAATCTGGACTTAGCTTTAAAATCCCAGCAACAGATGCCTTATGCTGTTGAAGTCCAGGTAGCCCAAAAGATTACAATTCCTAAGGGCATAAATAATTTCATACTCCCCATCCAAGTTAAAAAGGGACATAGACTAAAGGGGTCAGATGCATTAGTATGCCTCTCCCATAAAATGCAGGGGGAGGGACTGAACATTACACACACGCCCCTAGTCAACACACATCAATCCCCGATGTACATTTACGTACATAATCTGTCCAATCAGGACATCGTCTTACCCAAAGAGACCCTTATTGGTCTAGCGGTGGAGACTGAATATTACACCTTTGGGGTCACTAACCAGGTGATTGGACTCATCCCCGATGAATATTTGTCGGAGGAACAATTAATTGAACAAACATTCCATTCATTACCAGAGGGTATTTTCACCATAGAGTCCATTTATCCATTCGATTCTAAAGATGGCACCTGTCGAATCGAAGAGACATCAATTGTCTTTGATCACCCAGTCAAAGAACAAGAGTACCCCAAAGAACCTGGATGGCAGGAGAACACACACACACATCACATACCCAATGACCTCACCACGAAACTTGAAGAGGCATATGAGATAGGTCAGCCGGAAAGCTTTCCTGGATTCAAGGAGTTAGTGGAAGAGATGGTGGCCCTCGCCGACGCGTGTGCCAGTGATCTCGACCGACAATTGCTCCGAGAGCTTCTCCTTGAATTCCAAGAGATCTTTGCCAAGGATTCTTATGATTGTGGGACTACTGACCTACACATCGCTAGGATCCAAACAGATCCAGATGCCCCACCAGTATTCGTAAGACAGTATAGGTTACCATTAGCTTCCTATGAATCTCTAGCTGAGATTATTAGGAAGTTACATGAAAGGGGTATAATTCGGCCCATCCACAGCTCCTACAACCACCCGATCCTGGGTATTTTAAAACCCAATGGACAATGGCGTTTGTGCGCTGACCTCCGTCAGCTAAACAAACGTGTGTACATGTCAGGATGGCCTGTCCCATACATAGACCAATGTCTCGCCCAGCTCCAAGGATCCCAAGTTTTCACAGCCTTGGATTGTGCACAGGGGTATTGGACCATAAAGGTGAGTGAGGAAGACCAATACAAACTGGCCTTCAGTTTTGGGAATCGACAATATTGTTGGGTGAGAATGCCTTTCGGATTCATAAATTCCGGACATGAATTTGCTGTGTTCATGCACAAGGCCATGCCAGACGCCTTCGAAAGGGGGACGTTGGCATATGTGGACGATATCCTGATCAAAAGTACTGATATGGCCAAACACATTACAGAACTTTGGCATGTCCTGGGCCAATTGAAATCAGCAGGAGTTAAACTGTCCTTACAAAAAGCCCAGTGGTGTCGCACGAAGGTAAACTTCCTAGGCCATGAAGTTACCGCTGAAGGTTTGAACCCACAAAAGAAGAAAGTTGAGGCGGTTATGAACTGTAAAGTCCCTACTAACCTTAAAGAATTGAGATCATTCCTAGGTATGGTAAACTACTCGCGTAAGTTTATTGATAATTACGCCGAGATAAGCAAGCCACTGCTTCACCTACTGAAGAAGGATGTCGAATGGTCGTGGGGTAAGAAACAGGAGGACGCCATGAAGGAATTAAAGGAACGTCTCACACAAGCCCCGTGTCTCGGATATCCCGAAGGGGGTAAAAATTTCTATCTAGAGACAGGGTTTACGCAGGTAAGTATGAGTTCTGTTCTTTACCAGAAACGTGATGATGTCAGTAAGGTGATTGCCTATGCCAGTAAAACTTTGTCCCCGGTTGAAGTAAAGTTCAGTGACTGTGAAAAAGCTCTATTGTCCACCGTGTGGGCATTACAGAATTTCTGCAGTTACATTCAGGGAGAGAGAATCATTGTTGAAACGGCACACCAGCCTTTACAGTATTTAAAGAGTGAACGTATCAAGGGAGGAAATGTGTCTAATAGCCGCATCACTGCTTGGACTTTGTCTTTGCAAGGGTGGCCTCTTGAAATTCGGTACAAACAGAACAAGGAAAGTCCAGTAGCCCAGGGCCTAGCCGAGCTCCATGATTGTTCCGCAACTACGCCTGCTATGGAGGGCCCGGACACTGACTTTCTGGAAGAACAATTGTTCTCTCCCTACAAGGTTTACGATGAAGAATACTGTAAACAGCTGCCATGTGTATATGTGGATGGTTGTGCTTTTCATCACAAGGATGGGGAACAGCTCCAACTAGTGGCAGGTATTGGAATCGTTTGGACCCAAGGTGTCACCCCAATTTCTGTGGGATACAAACTTGGACCAAAAAGCAGTCAGGTTGCTGAACTTACTGCAATTCTTAGAGCAGTTGAGATGGCTATAGAGTTCAACATTAAAGAGTGTGCCATCATAACCGATTCCAATTATGTCAGGAATAGTTTTGTGGAGTATTTCCCTAGGTGGAAGCGAAACAACATGAACAAGAGTAATCACAAACCCGTGAAACATGGTAAGCTCTTTTGTCACATCGATGAACTGGTAAGGTCCAATGATCTCACCCTGCACTTCAAGAAGACCAAAGGCCACTCCAAGGTTCTAGGTGCCGAGAAAGAAGGGAACGATCTGGCCGATTCTCTAGCCAAGGAAGGGGCAATCACCGGTGAACTGTTAGACATTGACCAATTTTTAGGTACCGTACAGGTTGAAGCTGTCACCAGGCAACAGGCCAGAACAGCTGGTGATCCGAATGCATCACAGTGGAGTCACGATTCTCCTAGTGAGGATTTAATTACTGCCCAAAAAGAAGACCCAATAATCGGCTTGTTTTATAGTCATATGGAAGATCCCAACCAAAATCCCATAAATAAGGAAGTATGTAGTGGGAAGGAGGATTTACGTATCTTAATGAAATCCAAATCCCAATTCTCTTTATACCAGGGATTGTTGATACGAACCTCAAAGGGTGGCGTACAACAATGGGTCGTCCCACTTAAATTTAGAGGTTTGATGCTACAGCATGCCCATGATGCTCCCACTTCCGGTCATCGTGGAGAGAAGATCACGTATGAGATCCTGCGGGATTATGCCTACTGGCCTCATATGTTACGCGATGTGAAGGAGTACTGCCAAGGTTGCCTAATGTGTCCCCAATTTCAACCTACCAAGCCAACTCACAGAGCACCTCTCCAGAAGAGGGGGATATGTATGCCTTGGTCAGACCTTCAGATGGATTTTATTGGGCCCGTAACAAAATCTTCACGAGGAAATCGGTATATGTTAACAGTTACATGTTTATTCACCAAGTATGTCGAATGTATACCAGCACCAAATAATAGCTCCGAGACATGTGCTGCATTGCTAATAAATCATGTATTTTCACGTTTTGGTTTACCACAGAGGATAGAGTCTGATAGAGGATCGCACTTCACTAGCGAAGTGATGGCCAAATTGTGGAAAATTTTGGGGGTTAAAAGGAAATTGCATATCGCCTATCAGCCAGCCTCTAGTGGTGGTGTAGAACGATACAATCAGACCATCGTTAATGTCCTTAAGAAATTTGTTAAGGAAACAGGCAAAGATTGGGATGTCAAGCTCCCGCTGGTCCTGATGGCGTTGAGGGCTACTCCGAATACAGTTACAAAAATGTCATCTTTTGAACTGATGACAGGTAGACAGATGGTACTGCCCCAGCACTTATTGTATCGCACTACAGATCAAAATTTGATCAATGCCACCACCACACACCAGTACATAGAGGATTTACGTAAACATCTGCAATATGCTTTTGCCTTTGCCCAGCGGAATTTGGAAAGAGCTGCAACTAGTGCTAAGACATACTATGATCTCAAAACCTCCAAGAAGGAATATGAGATTGGTGACAAAGTCTATCTATACAACTTTGCAAGAGACCAGATCAAGGAACGGAAATTCCTTCCATCTTGGAAAGGTCCGTTCTCTATCATTGATAAAATCTCTCCGGTCGCATATAAATTGCAGGTTACCCGGTATGGTGAAATCAGTGATAGATGGGTGCACATCAATCAATTACGTGCTTGCCATCCAAAGTCTCAATTGCAGTTGTTGGAAGACTAACCCACCAGTTCCTATCTGGAGATATTGAGATCATTATTAAATTTCCTTTGAACATATCATTAATCTTTTGCCTTACAGGATCCAGTAATATAATTTTATGTATATCCAATACTTAAACTGTTCATTTTAATAATTTAGAAAGGAAGGCCCAGACTGTGATCAGACCGGCGATCGGAGGTGTCAATGACCAGACCCTAGAAGGAAGCTATAATGTCCTGTGGGAAAGACCAGATGCCAGAGATCGATCCGGAGACGATAACCTGATGTCCCAGGCCACCAAGGGCCAGTCCAGAGGAAAAGACCCGCCTAGGAGACCGTCTAAGAGACCTGTCGTGCGGAGGACCCATGGACCCCAAGGTGGATGTGCCAGGCCAGGCCGGCCTCATCACAAGACCAGGATCGTCATCAGAAGTGTCCATCTAAAGACGCCGAGTCAAGTTGAGGACCAACCAGCATCACCGCTGCCATTTTATTATAAAGGAAAAAAAAAATTATTTTTTTTTATTATTATTTTATTCACTTCACCGGAGAAGACGAACGATCACTCTAACCAAAAGTCCCACTCATATTTTTTCGATACAGACACCCCTCTACACGTGCCTGTACCCCAAAAAAAAGGGGGATTTGTTGTGGACCTTTTGAATTATGTCTCAAAAATATGACTTTATCAAGACATAATATTATATGGCAAACAGCTCAGTATAGCCGGATGCTAAGAGTTAATTTTGTCTTGGTTGAACCCTCAAGGATTCTAGCTAAGAAATGGAGAATGGGGGAAGCAAGACTTTTCCAAGACAATAAGACTGTTTGAACTGTCAACAAGGACTATTTGTATATTGAGGTTGAGAAGAATGCAGATACAGAAAGTCAAACAAATAGCCAGATAGGACTTCGACTTTCAAACATTTTAACAATAATGAGACGGGAACTCAACTGGTTGAAAGCTTAACCAAAACGTGCAGAGTGTGATGAACCAACAGACCTCTGAAATATACTATTGTTCACCAAGGGTGAAAGCATTAACAGTTGTTTACCATGAGTCCAACACAAGGGCCAGGCAAACAGAAAGTTTTTTCTACACAGAGAAAATGTTGATTCTAAAACAAAGGGGTGAAATTTAGGACATTTAAGTCTAAAAGTTGACTGTATATAAAATCTAAAAGTTGACTGTATATAATTACAAAAATATATTACAAAAACATATTATAAATGAGATGTTATGGATTTTACACACCACTAAATATTCAGAAATGGGAACTATATATCACTAACTTGAGTATTGAGATGATGGGAAGTAAGATGTATTATAAACTAGCATTAGTTACATGTCTTATCAGGAAACAAACAGGATGGTATTTCAAGAAGGAATAACTGAATATACACCTATATTCCATGGTCCCTATTTAGAATATCATAGGTATGATCACTTATATCTGGAAAAAGACGTATATTTGATTCCTGAAATTACCTTAAGATTCCACCCAAGGTATGAGTCATCTCAAATACTCAAATTGTTCTATGATACATGACCGCCACCTGGCGGGCAGGTGAGAAATAGCTTATGTACACACATTTCTCAACTAGCCAATCAGGAAGCCTGGTGGGAAGGTATCTTAGAACAATGGATTAGTGGATATAAAAGCCTTTGTACCTTTAACAGAGAGAAAGACATCAAGAAAAAGCTCAAGAAGAGACCTCATCACAAGAAGACCCTGACATCTGAAGAAGATCTCTGCTGAATAACTACTCTTTCATACTTTCAAACCTCCTAAAACTTTAACTAAATTTCTAAACCTCTAACCTTATAACTTCCTACATTCTCCCCTACTAAATATCTATCACTTGCCCTATAATATCAGTCTAAAGGCGTTCCACTGCCAGCTAAATCCACGGGAGAGTTGCCTAGTCTGAATTCAGGGTGTGGTGAGATGTTTATTTGATTTTATATCACCTATTTTCTCTGTTGTGTGGAATCATAAAATTACCTTAGTGTATCACAACAATATTGGGTAGTCAGATATATGTAGAGAGATCCTGTTTTACTGTTAAAAATTGTTTGTTGCCATATTATAATTTTTTTTTTCATATTTCATAATTTATTGAATATTAATAACCAGAGTATCATATATCAAGGGCTTGCTTCTTGCAATCCTATGGCCACGGCTTGTGAGAATATAACCTTTGAGATATTCGAAATTATTAATTATTAATAAATTTAATAAATAATCATATCATTTAAAAATTGTGATATTGATGTAATTAGTTAGAAACCTCATTATTGTGTTTTACATTGGTAGGATATATTTTTGATTGTGTGTACCAATATTCATTTATCACCAGTCTTTTGCGTTTTGTGTTAATATATATATAATTTTTGTACATAAATAAATTTTTATATTTATCTATTATAAGGCAAATTTTGTGTGTATGGTACGAAATCATTTTGGCTAAAAGAATTCAAGGTATAATAATAAGTGGTGATCAAATTGTCAAGGTGTCCAAATTATTGGTTTACTAAATATTTGCCGTATTTTAACGGCTGGAGGCACTGTAATATTTCATCTAAGGGAAAGGGACACGCCCTTTATAAATAATATATATCCTTACATAAACCACCACAGATACTTTTAATAGTAGTTCTTGATTCAGTGGTGTATACATTGTTGTATACTTAAAACATGCTGGAATTAAAAGGAGGAATAGATCTCTCTTTATATGTTCAATTTAAGGATATCCTTATATGTTCTGTACTTATGGTTTATATTTTGTATGCAACTGGTGAACCCTAGGTGGTCTGATTGGATTGCTAGAATTAGTTAATATAAAGCCTGAATACCTACAAGGGGTGACAGGCTGTATTCCTCGTGTTAGAGGTTTCAACGTACTGCTATTAAGTGACACAGATAGGGTTCATAGATCTTATCATTGATATATATTATATTCAAAATATCGCTGTATAATGATAATACTGGTTGAAATATCTTGTTACGTTTTCTATAAAAAAAGTTATTGTTAAAAAAATAAAAAAATAAGTACAGAAAATATATAGTGTATAAAGTTTTCATGGAGACAGTAAGACATTTTCTAATGCCCAGTCAGCTAGAATGGAAGTCATGCAAGCTAAGGTTGAAGACCTCAAAATCCATGCTGCCACAACAGACCTTAAAATAAATATTAATTTTCAGCTCATTTTCACAAGTTGGCTAGAACACATTTTGAATTGACTGAAGTTATAAAGCACTGATCAGACCAAGAGATGTTGTTACTAAACTTGCATTATGTGGAGATCCAATATCCAATACCAGCTGTGTCAAAAATATAGCTCAATTTCCTGAGATTGTCAGATCACTTTAGATTTTCAATGATCTTGAGCAGGCCCGGACTGGCCATAGGGCACACCGGGGATTTGCCTGGTGGGCCGGGGCCGCCTAGATAGGAGAAGTGGCCAGGCAGCACATAGAGGACTGTGCATTTCTTGGTTCCTCTATATGAGCCCATCTGCCTCTCCTATCAATCTCCTACATGTGGTCGGCTCCTGTATGCTCCCCCCGCGGCCGTCCTTCCTCCTTCATCTCCTCCAGTGGCCCCTCCTTCATCTCCTCCAGAGGCCCCCTCCTTCATCTCCTCCAGCGGCCCCCTCCTTCATCTCCTTCAGCAGCCTCTCATCTCCTTTCTTTCTTTCTTTCTTTCTTTCTTTCTTTCTCTCTCTCCTTCTATATGTTTCTCTCTCTCCCTCTCTCTGTCTCTTGTTTCCTTCCTTCCTTCCTTCCTTATTTCCCTGTTCAGTAACCCAGGCACTATTGTTGTCATTGAAAGTAACCACTCTATCTTCTATGAGGAATTTTTTTTTCTACTTGTAATATTGGTTATGATGACAACACTTACTTCAGTATGGAAGTGAACTAGTGAGATCGTTATTGATGAATCAACCTATTGATTTTTATTAGTAGTGGGTTTGCCCACCACACCTCGCCACTCGTCAATACTGTTATAATGAAAAGGAATGCCCATACACCATTGTAGACTATGTATTCCATCAATTCTCCAAAAGAGCAGCTTACCAGATAAGAATACAAAGTAGCAGTATAATGATGCATTTCACACGAAACTGTTGTTACCAAGTTACCATTACCCCAGCCTGTGATTAGACTTTGAAAGAAGCAGAAGACTAGTGAGCTTGTCCTTCTCTCACTGCATGCATGAAGTTTGATTCAAGATCAAATTTAGGTACTTACAATGCTTTCGTTTAAAAAAATAATGTTAACAATGTATTAAATAATAATGAGTTACATTAATTTGTATCTGGATTCAGCTTTAAGCTTAACCCCCTCCATCACATTTTTTTACTCTATACATCTATAGCAGTCAAACATTTGAATTATAGCTAACTGAGGGCAAGTTATTTAGCCAAACCTGTAGAAAGAAAAGTTTTTTGCTTGTTTTTTTATGTGGATTGGTAGAGAGCTTACACATTTGCATGGCTTTATAGACAAAGGATATCTCATTTCCAAGCAAGGTCTTATATCAAATTATGTTCCAAGTGCCACATAAAGTTAGGGTTCTATTTATAAAAAAAATCACTTTGTGAATGTCTAAACATTCAACAAACTAGTACTCATAATGTTTCTAATAAGTGTGTAAAAATGTTTCTTGTTGACTTTCACCAGGCAAATGTAACAATTCCTAACAATCGATCCTAAGACAAAAATAGCCCTAAGAGCATTCAAAACATGACAGTTAACATTCACCAATAGAGAAAATAGCCCAAGACTATAGTTTAAAAACATTCCACCTGAAGGTGAAATAATATAAATGAGGTCTCAGCACTGTGTTTGTCTATAGAGATTACTATGCCAAAGTAACAGGTGTTAAACCAAGTGAACCTCCTGCTGCAGTGTGGAGCAAAACATTTAACAGTGTTATTATTGTCACTGTTAAATGGAATAGCTTCCTTCTTCCCATCAGCATACTAACAACCAGTGAGCCATCCCTGTCTGGCACATTCAGTTGTCTGTCAGGGATTTCTGACTAACAGGTGATTGTTAGCAAATACTAGTTTGATGCCCATAAAAATTCATACCAGGCCCTTTAGGTCTTGTTATGGATTTTAAGAGGGGTCCAATGAAAACAAAACAAAAACAAATTAGCTTGGGGTCCCCTCCAAATTCTATACAAGACACATCAGGTCTATAACTTATTATTTTATTCAAATATTTCATTTTCTTGTGGTTTTTAGCTGGAGTAGAGCTGCCTCCTATGTCTTATTTAAGAAAAAGTGTTATAACCCTGTGATTGAATACCATATTATGCGATCATCTTTTTTCAACTCGTTAGCAAATGTTCCCTATGGCCAGTTGGGAAGCAGACCTGAGTATTCACTTTACTATAGACTGTTAGGACCAATGTTATACTACCCTTAACAAATAGCCAAGTAACCTACCTGTAACCTCTTCAGCTTCTACACTGAACATACATATATGGTTCTAGCAAACATTCACAATTTAGACCCTGCATCCTCTACAGGATGCTTCAGAAGAGATACCCAGTTGTATCTTTCCATTTGATACAAATCACTGAACTTTTGTTTTATTGTGCTGATGGTGCTAATGTAAAACATTTCTACCCTGTAAAATTTTTATTTGGGTATCTTTCTGTGTGCATGTTCAAGCCAAAAAAAAGAAAAAAAGTGTGTAAGAACAAAAGAGTGATCTTACCTTTTTTATGCCTATGAGAAATAAAAAAGGTAAAGTATCTTGAAACATAAGTGTTAAAAATTCAGATTCAAGTCCAATTTTTTACTCCACATAGATCCAATGAATCATCAGCAAAGCAGATTAAGGGACTGATTTTCATGAGTGGTTTGCTCATATCTAGAATTCAGAGTCAAGCTGTTAACATGCCACATATGAAAGTATTATTACCATTATGTCACCTATAATAGTATGCAAAGCACAAAAGCAAAATACCTTTATGTTTTAACTTGACCTTATTCACCTGTACTAACAGACTTTAGTAGTTTCTTCATAAAGAAGTGCATTGAATTGTACAGTTGCTAAAATGTAGTAACCTTATAGTTTTAAGCTATTAGTTCATGTGTTCATATCCATCATATCCATCTAATATTAATGATAAGAACAGGATGTACAGAATGACTTTATAGTGTTTTTTTAAATAAGAAACTGAATCTAAAAATGGAAAAAAATGAGATACAATATTAACCGTTTAGACTTCAAAGCCATTTAATATCTGACTTTAAAAGAACAAATAACAGGATAGAAAAGTTTCAGTCCATTGAAAGGTAAGGAATAAGCAATTAGCTAGGAAATAAAAGTACTAGTCACTCAGGTCAGGACATGAGGATGATGTATGAACTTTGGAATGGCTCTTGTACTTAGATTCCAGTGCTGAAGATGGTTAGTCAGCATTAACAGAACAAAGTAATAGAACAGTAGAATTTACAATACAGTTCATCTCTTTTCTATTTGTAATGTGAATGTCTTTTTGTGGAAAGCATTTTGTAAGATTTAAGCTAAGGTTCAATACTTTTTAGATTTCGGCTATCAGTATAAACCCTTTTATTTGTAATAATAGTGAAATAACTTTTTAGTGTAATTTGGGGCTATACATGTATATTTCTATGAACAGCCAAATAAAAAGAAATATAAAAACAATATAAACCATATGCCAAAATTATGTTAACAATATGCTTACTGTAACAGTAAAGTTATGAAAAATGCTAATAATCAGCTAATGCTAATATCATGCTATTATTCTTGTTACATAAATATATATATATTATATAATAGCAATATGTTTGTAATAATTTATAAAAATAAAAAGTATACCAGGGGCCAAATTATTAAGTACCTTTAAGTTCTAAAGGTCAGCTACTGTCTCTATATTCAATGACCATTAGACATGTGCACGCCCACCGAGGTTCTTGTGGAGAACCAAGGCTCTCATGGACATCGTTGGATCAAGAGGGGGCTCAGGTAAGTGTTAGGGGGGCTGGGGGGGCTCCTACACACAGAAGGTTTTTTTAGAATAGAATGCATGAAGGTAAAAAACCTTGAGACTTTAGAACCTCTTTAGCAACCATCACTGATTTGCTGTCAGCAGGATTCCCGCTGTCAACAGAATGTAAACAAAACAAGTACTAGTTAAAAAAAATAAACAGTGTGGGTGTCCCCCAAAACCACCCTGCCCCCATGTCTACTTGTCAATCAGAGGGGAATGACATGTCCAGTGGAGAGACACTCACCTAATGACAGGTAGACATGGGGAAGGGGTCACCCTGTGACATCAATGAGTGACCCCCCCGTGTTTACCTGTCATTCAGAGTGAGTCCATGGATGGGTCACGTTGTGTTCGTCGGGAAGCATTTTTTTTTTGTGCGTGTTGACGTTCATCTTGATTGACAATGGATCTACTTCAGAGGACATTTATTTTATTATTTTTTATTAATAAAGGACTTGCCAAAAACTGTGTTTGTGTTTTTATTTACATTTGGCACGGTCTTTTTACTATGTACTCCTACTCACACGGGGGGCATGGCATTTGGGGGCTTCCAGATTATGATAAGGTTTCCCAGAGTTGGGCTTTAACCTTAGATTGTGGAAAGGTTTCTTTACTTTTAGACCAGTAAAAATGTGGAACTTCCTTCCCTAGGAAATGATACTCACTAAGAATGTTGACAAGTTCAAAAAACATTTAAAAAACATATAGGGCTATGGGAATTGTTAGAGAATAAAGATTACACATTCCCACATATAGATTGAACTGGATGGACCTGTTTTTTCAGCCTTATAACTTTGTTCCTACAGTATGTAACCTGTTTATCTATAAGAGGAGTGAGCCAATCCCTAATCCAGTTCTACCTTTATGCATTTGGGGCTTTTGTTAGCCCTTGCCCAATGGTGTAACCAAGGTACAGTGCCTCTTTTAGACCTCTTTGGGTTTGCTGTTAAACCTGCTTCTCCTGTGAAGTTCAGGATGGCCAGTTGCCTGGAAAGATAACGCTCCCATATAGTGCTTAAGGTCATTCCATCATCTAGGTAAGCTGCTGCAAAGTGGTAGTGAGCTTAATATCTCATCCATCATTAACTGAAATGTAGCAGGGACTTGTGCAGTCCAAAGGGCATTTCAGCCTACTGGAAAGAACCGTGTGAGTTCATAAATGTTGTCTTTAGGGATGAGCTGAACACATCCATGTTTGTTCTGAGGAGGCTTGGCCAAATATATTAAAAGTTAGGACCTATTAACTACTTTCCCTCCAGAGGATTTACCCCCTTTCCTGACCAGGCCATTTTTTGCAATAGCTGACAATTGCGTGGTCCTGCAACACTGCACCCAAATTAAATTTACGTCCTTTTTTTCCCACAAATAGATTTCTTTCAGTAGTATTTGATTGCCTCTATGTTTTTTATTTTTTTGTGCTATAAACAAAAAAATACCAACAATTTAAAAAAAAACCCTATATTTTTTTCTTTTTTGCTATTAAGTAAAAAAATAAAAAAATCAAATTTCATCATAAATTTAGGCCAAAATGTATTCTGCTACATGTCTTTGCTTAAAATGTACATTAATTGGTTTATGTGAAAGTTATAGTGTTTACAAATCCAGTATATATACGTGAGTTTGCGCAGCTGTGCCACCCTGTAGCAGTATTTCTGCTATAGGGTGACACGGACGTGGTTAAAATCAATGGGAGATGAATCTGTCAAACCAATGCTCTCCATTTTTAAGGCTAATAGCCAAGGAATTGGCATGAAAGTGCAAGGGGGGCTGGGCACTGCCCTAGGAAATGTGCCAATTCAAACATTAAAAATGAAAGCTTCCTTTATTTTGTAAATAATGCTATACCAAAATACAGACAAGAAACTTATTAAAGAGGATGAGTGTTGTAAGTATTTTGTTGGGGAGGGGGTCCTCATTGCAGGGAAAATTAAGTACTTTTCTTTCTATATGTCACTTTTCCTATACAAAAAGAAAAAAAATTACACAGAAGTACCCCGCAAAATCAATATCAGACCTTTAAGATCTAGTATGGATTTTAAGGGAGACTCTAAACAAAAAATAATAATATGGGGTCCCCCCAAATCTTAGCATGTTTTGTAAGGAAAGAGGACACATCTGTGTGCAGCAGTGCCAGAAGCCCCCTCAATACTTACCTGAGCCCCATCACGATTCATTGATGTGCACAACAGCCCCGGATATTCTGGGTCTCTACCTCCTCATTGGCTGCGACAGCAAGTGGGAGACATTAGCTGTCAATCACAGCCAGTCAGCCAATGAGGAGAAAGAGGGGTCGGGCCAAGCCATGGCTCTGTGTGTGAATGGACACATGGAGCAATGGCTTGGGAACACACCTGCTAGGGTGCCCCCATAGCAAGCTGCTCATTATGGGCACAACCAACAGAAAGAAGGAGCCAGGCAGGGGACCTGAGAAGACGAGGATCCAACCTGCACTGTGCAAAACCACTGCATGGAGCAGGTAAGTATAACATATTTGTTAATTTACAAGAAAAATATTTACCTTTAGTATTGCTTTAATAATCACTTGACATTTTTTTTACTTTAAAGAGGAAAAAATAGAAAAAAAAAAACCTTGTATATTTACTTTCTGTTACTATCTATCTGTTTTACATGTTGTTTTATCTGCAGCAGTAGCTCAAACACCTTTGAAAGTCTGGAGGTAGAACCCTTGAGAAACTGGCCCTGTAAAAACCTTGGGCTGCAGCCACCATTTTGTCAGGTTGTATAGGTTGTGAGAAGTGGGGAGACCCCTATATCTTGTAACTCCAGCTGTGCACCCATTGCACCCTCCCTGAGGTCATCACCCTCAAACTCTCTGCTTTCAATTTTCTGCATCAACTGAGGTCAGATCAAAGCAGGGGCAGACTGACCATTTGTAAACTCGGGCACTGCCCGAGGGCCCGCGGTCAGTAGGGAGATACCCCTGGTACCTTTTTCATAGGCTTTTTTGAGTTTGGGCAAGGACACAGGGGCCCCATGATCCCCTATTGCCCGGGGGCCCCATGAGTTGTCAGTCTGGATCAAAGTATGCCTTTTGGTAGTCTCCCAATGACAATGGCACAACTAGTGGTGCCCATCATTCTTTAGGCTAGGCCTGGCTTTCTGTAGCCTTCCCAAAAGTACGTAAGAAGGCTGTCAACCTTTGTAGAAGGTAGCTTAATGTACCTAAACTGATGCCAAAAAGGGAAACAGCAAAAACACCTGAAGTCCAGATGGCCAACTGCTGCACCAATTCTGTCAAAGACTATTACTCTACCTCTCTTGCCTGGGCCAAAGCAGTCACCTGAGCCCCCGTTATCTGGGCCAAATAGTCATCTAAACCTTAGTTCTCACCATCTGGGCAGCCAACATTCTATTATTTTCTTGCTAATTTCCATCAGTTTGTTGCTGCTGGGCATTGGGCCTTTGCTACTGAGCAGCTAACAGTCTATTAGTTTCTTGTTGCTGGATCAGGTTCTGATAATAGGACAGTTGATGAGCGGCAGTAGCCTGTTGTTAGGCAGCGTACAGTAAACTTGCAGCAATGCCTTTATCAAGTTCTCCATGCTGCAGATTCAGAGTGTACACAGCAGTGCACTGTGCCTTTTAGGTGTTATAGCTCACAGTGTTTGCACCGTCACTACACAGACTGCTGTCAGCAGACTCACATTGGCTACTGAGTGTTTTTCTCCTCCTAGGATATAGACAGCAGTTTTACAGATTCAGTAAAACAGTACATTCTTACATTAAATTACTGCTCTCACACGCTTTTCACAGTTATTTAGCACAATTTATACACTGTTCCCCACAAGATAAGTCACTTTTAAGCAGGGATAAGCAGAGTGAGTTCTACTTTTGTCCACATCCTCCAACAATGGTACGGGTCTGCTGTAAATGTGAAGCTTGCAAGGAAGTAGTTTAGACATCAACGTGCATTTAGGGGCTTCAACCCCTTGTTTATTCATTACCGTTGTATAAAACACTAAAGCAAAGAGTTTCCCATGCAGTGGCCTGTGTCAGCCCAGTAAAGTAAACAAGAAAACTAGACTCCTGGCTAATATTGTGATCTTTAGGGGGCTTTTTATTACTAGTATTTATTTCCATGCTTTGGTGTCACCTTTGTCTGCATTGTATTGTATTTCTATAATTTTTTTATATTTTGAAATGGAAAGCTAGACTACTAAGATTAACATTTTCTATTTCTTTAATATATATTGTCTTCAAATATAACACAGATTTCTAGCTTTATATCCATCTGGACTCCTCTTACTCCCTGTCTGAAGTCATCAGAATGTAACAAGCTGCTTTTGAAGAAGATGTCGCTTACAGCCAGAAACATCTTTTTTTAGCAGATCAAAATACTTATGCTCAGAGTATCTCAAAGTAATACAAGCCAGCAGATACCCCCTGAGTGCAGATTTAGGAGTAGGTTGAAATTATAGTCAGGGGAGATTAAAGGAAAATAGACTTAATAAAGGGACTTGTTAGAAACAAAATACAGTATAGTCATTTCAAAGACTTGCAATCAAAACTCTTATCTGTCTGATCTAAGGTAGAGAAACACAAGGTTCTCCCAAATGATAACCAATCTAGAGTGACTAGAGAACACATTTTAATTGTACATAACTTTCTGCATATCACATATTTGTCTTTGTTTTCCCTTTGAATACAAACTTTGATTACAATATGCTTTGAATACACTGCATTTAATTCTCACTTTGTTTTCAGGCTAGCCAGCAGACATATAAATTGGCACTCCATGTGACAACATTTTCATATTCAAAGCAGAATCATGCTTCCACAAAGGAATGGGATTGTATTCTAGTTTTGTTCTGTGTACAATAAGAATTTGAGTCTTAAAGTTTTAAAGGTGTTAAAGTTGCATCACCTATATGGTTCTCCCTACAATCATTCAAAAAAGAACTACAGGCAAATAGCTAAATACACAAATATATGTATATGTACTGTCTTAGCTGCTGAAGGATTTGTAAATTTGACCAGCAGTGCTTGTGAATGACTGGTCATATTTGTCAGTCCCTCTTCTAGTTTCCGATTTGGCTGTGCATTATGGCAGATATCTGTAAGTTGCAAAACTGGGTGAAGAAAATGAAAAAAAATTTAAAAAAAAATCAGTAAACATAAAAGTATTTAGCTGTGTGATTATCTATTTACCTGGAGTTCCACTATGGGACTGTTAAATACATAACCTCCACCATAAATGGGAATTGGTAAAAGTCTGTGAGGGCTTTCCCAGGTTGCCAGAAGGGTTTGGAGGAGAGCAGGGGGCAACATAATACTGTATATGGAAGGTGGCAAATAGAATAATGCTGAAAAGTCCAGTATATAAAATAAATAAATACAAATAAGCATACATTATTTAATAAAGAGACATGTATTAAACATCATCAAGATGATGCAATGTTTAATGGATTGCACCACATCCCAAACTACAAATATAAATACCAAATAGACAAAAAAAAAGAAAAATGGATTTTCTAAGGTACCATATAAATTCATAATATAGACAAATTAGCAAGTCCAACACATATTGCAACCTACCATCATTAAACTGTGACAGATCTGTCTCAATATCTGCCAATGGCTCAGGCTACCCCAACATTCAAATCATGCACACTGATTAGGATACCAGAAATATCAGTAGGAGCTTTGTGAAAAACTAATACCCTACTTCTAACAGTGGGCAAGTAATTATAGTTAAGCAATTACAAAAGGCAAAATTGTATGCACTGTTTAAAAAGCTCTGGAGCTTTCAGAACTCTGAAGCTTGGGAGTACAGATACTCCAGGCTGTAGCATGCATATAGACAAGCAATTGGATGAAACAGAGTTGGAAGTGGGGGAGGATCTTCATGCTGGGACTGTTTGGACTCTTTATTTTGCAATGAGAGATAGCAATATATAGGATGCTCAAACCTGTATTTTTTTTTTGGTAGAATTGTTGTCACTTTTATAGGTTTAGGGCCACTGCAGATTTCTAGTATATTTGGTTGATAAGCTCTGATTCTAGTAGTAGAGATGCCAGTCAGATATATTGTAACAGTGGCAATGGCAATGTTACAAGGATATAATTTGTAGTTAGGCAAAGTCACTGCCACTGAGACATTCTGGGCATTTTAGTTCTACAAATACAGTCTAGTACAAATATCAATGTAACATTATGGGATCAATATAGCATCAATATATGTAGTATGCCATTGTCTTCACATTCACCTCCATACCAAAGAGAACATTTGACAGCTGCCACAAGACAGAATAAAAGGTAAGGGCTTAACTTTATTTTTGCCTAGCGAACTGGCGTGTAAGTCTGTTGATTTTCAACAGTACAAGATCTCCTGCAAATGCATCAGTTAAGAGTGTAAGATAAACTCTTTACCACTGACCAAACCATTTACCACTGCTTACAATGACTACCTTTTATTTATTCATGAAAAACATTTATTCCAAAAGAAAAAAAAACCTGTTGCTGTAACTGCTTATGCAATTGCAGTGCAAGCTAGAGTTCAGCCTTAATTTGATAGAGTACCTAAATCTGGTAGTACATCTAACACTCCGCTCCTCCAGATTAACAATACTAGTGTCCAAAGGTACCCCATGCACCTTCATTGCAGAGAGGGGGCACTCTAATACAGGAGACGTGTTACTGGTGAGATTTTCTATGTTTCTGTTATAAAATTTTGCAAATAAATAATTGTTCTTCATAAATGTAGGCCAATATGTATTCTGCTAAGGTTCTTGGGTGAAAAAATCCAAATCTGTGTTTATTATTTAGTCTGTAGGAAAGGTATAGAGCCCACAAACTTTGGGATATATCTGAATATCGATCAATCCTGATGTACTGATGACCTATCTTGTTTCTTGAGGCCAGAAAATGTCACGACAGTACAGATATAACCAAAATGACTCCTTTTGCAAAGTAGACAGTCCAAGGTATTTAGTAAGAGTAAGAGACAGTAAGAGGCATGGCAAGTTTTTTGAAGTTGTAATTTTTTTGTCATAATTTTTTGTAACGTGCCGAAATTTAAAAAAATGTTTTCATAATTTTTCTTTATTTACATATTGTCAGCAATGCAGTACAGCGTCATATCACTAGTATGACAGTAATCAGTTACACTGACTGGTGACAGTACGGGAAACAAACTATGACCAGAGCAATGCAATGTTACCATAATAACATTGTACTACTCTGGGAAAGTGATCAGGATCTTTTTTTAGTGTTATGATTGCTTATAGCAGTGAAATTCTTTGCTATAAGCAAGCATTTTGCTGAATGAAATTGATTAATTCAGTAAGTATTGTGATTAGCTGTGATTGGCCACAGCTAATCACATATTACAAATGGGCTGTGATTGGCCCTGTCTGTACCATGTGATCGCTATGACCAATCACAGCTAACAACAGAATAGTCTACAATGAATGGCTTGAAAGGAAGCCATTCATTTTTTTACAATTGTCATTGGATTTGCTGTGGTTGGTCAGTGATCACATGGTACCGGCAGCGGGCTGGTACATTGATCTGTCATCGGCTTTGTCCAATGGACACAACAGATTACAGACCATGCCCACAGCACGGCCGTGTGGCCATCTGCAAGACATGTTCCAGGGGGACATCTGTCAGGGATACAACAAACATCCAGTGAGGATGACCAGATCAGTGGGTTGTACCTTAAAAATTAGGAACCGGGCGAGTAAAGCAAAATTAAGTTTATTAACTTAAAGATCACTCTTACAACACCAACACTAACAAGCCATAAACAATAAAAAGCGACAGCATAAATGTGACAGTGCAGCAACCCAATTGATAATCTTACTAACTATATACAAATGGAGGGAGCACACATAAGCAGGTCCAGCTCAGGACTAAGACAGGAAACAAGAGGAGTAGGGAGCAAAGTACTGGGAGAGCTTGATGCAGGGTACAGGAAAAGGTCTCAGGGTCAGGTACAGGTACAGGAACAAGGAACAGGAACAAGGAAGATTACTGAAGCACTGAACTTCAGTCAAAGGAGGGAATATATACCTCCCACCAGCCCATGTCAGGTGCAGCCTATTTACTAGGACAGCCCAGCTGCTGGGAGACACCCACTGGTGACCAGTGGAACTGCACCTTTTGACTCTGGGAACAACAGTGTGACCAGCAGGTGATCCAGGTGATGACACAAGTCCTAATAGTCCCCCCCCCCTTCCTTGAGGAGACACCTCTGGATGCTCAATTCTGCCTTTAACCATACAGTCCATGTGGGTGCAGGATAAGTCAAAAAAGGTGTCTGAAGACTCTCTTAAACTCTTCAGCCCTGAGTCTTTTAACTCACTTGAGGATGTGCCACCTAGTAGCTAGTCAAGCTCTCCACAGTCAGGGTCTGGAAGCTGACTGGTTACTCAGCTACTGGGATCTGGAAGCTGTCTGGATTCCCCACAGGTCAGATCCCTAAAGAGGTGCAAGATCTGATACTCACACATTCCTAATGCAGCACATGTCCCAAAGCTGGGACTCCAAGGGCCAACTGAAGGCCTAACATCAATATCCCTGGTCCAGCTACCCTGATGCCAGGGTGTCTCATCATAACTGGAACTTCAACATCTTGGTTGCCAGAAACTGCTTTACACTCAAACAGTCATGCAGGTCTACCCAAGGCATTGGTCACCCAGCAAGGGTCCCCTAATGCTCCTGGGATTGTAGAGGTACCACCTAGGTCAGGACAAGGCTCAGATGGAACTCTACCCTTTTCAAGAAGACCTCTATGACTGTGGCTGAACAGGAGAATGCAACTCTTACTTCCTAAGTGGGTATCTGGAATATTAGGCCTTGGTACAACAGAAACAAATGGTTGCAAGAGGGACTCTGGAGAGGCAGAAATTGGGATCTTAGACCAAAAGATTAGCCCATACCAGGCATGCAACAAACTTGGAGGTGCAGCAAACTTAGACCCAACAGTGGATGAGACCCTGGTACCAAAGACTAGCTGGGCAGTGGGCACAAAACCATAGGAGGTAGACTTGGAAACGAGCACAGGAGCATCAGAGGCAGACTGGGCAGCAGGACATGGCTTGCAGGAAGAATACTGAAGTACTGAACTTCAGTCAAGGGCAGGATTATATACCTCCCAGCATCCCACATCAAGTGTAGCCTATTTACTTGGACAGCCTAGCTAGTAGGAGACACTCACTGGTGACCACCAGAACAGAACAACAGTGACACCTGCAGGTGACCTAGGTGATGTCTTGACATAATATGACATCCACTCAGAACAACAAAAGTTAAAATGTTTGTAAGACTTGTTCTTAATAAATGCCATAATTTGTTCCATTAGTTAAATATCAAAAACTATTTCAGAAAATTTCCGAAAACTCCAATCCTACCTTTTAACCCTAACCTTAGCCCTTAACCCTAACATGCAACATAAAGGTTCTTGCACTACCTTGATGCAACTTTGATGCTACTGAGTGGCAGAGAGTGTAAAGTCACATTAAAGTCACATAAAAGATGCACTACATGAGCAGAACTGTCATACTTTTCTACTGGCAAAAAGAAAAAAATGCAAAACACGTAAAAAACATGCCAAGATTGAAACACTTGAGTTTTTTATGCAGGTCCATTGAAGTCTATTACGTGCAAAACGCTGTGGAATAAAAAGTCCCTGACCCATTTCAAAAAGCGCACCAGCTCAAAATATGAATTAGATTCATAGGAAACCATGTTAAATGTACTGTAGTATGTTTCTGCAAACTGGAAAACGTACTGAAATCTGCATAGGTGTGAACCTAGGGAAAGGGTTTTGATCAGACCAGAGCAAATCCATGTGTGTGGTAAAATTAATATTAATAAGTCAATATGCTGCTATCACATCCACTGTTTAAAAAGTAACCCACATTTCAAAGAATATAATTTAAATAACAGAGGTAATAACAAGGTGACTGTAAATATACATTGTGAAGGGTATTACAGGATGTGCAGATTTCATAGGAGCTGGCAGCTGCCTCATCTCCATGTAGTGAGATGATGATATGATAAATTTAAAAATAAAATTTCACATTCTATTAAGTTTTAAGGAAACTGAAAACAGATAGGGGGTCCATCTAGTATGCCTTTTCATGTCATGTTATGTTAGTTCTTCTACTAGAAACAAATCTTTTTTTATGCCAGGAAAACCTAAAGGGGAAAATAATTTAATGTAAGAGAAACCTTAATGCAAAAATCCTATCAAACTTTGTTTCTATGTACAGTTTGTAGTTAAACTGTATATGTGTATGTGAAAAGCTTTTTGATCCTTATCTCACTGCTAATTGAAAGCAAAAGCCCATATGTGAAACAGGATGCAAAAGCTGTAGAAAATATTTTTTTTTTCATCACGACAACAAAAAATGCAGTTTTTAACTCAAAATAATAACATGATTGAAGGTGAAGATTATAGCGTTTTTTATTTTTATTTTTTTACATGTTATGGGTTATTAATTTATTTAAGTGAACCTTCCATAAAAATGAATGCTCCTATCTTATGAAAGCCTTCAATCCAGAAAACAAAGTTAATTTGCCAGCAAAGGAAATTTAATAATACAAGTTAAAACAAGTTCAGGCAATTGGACTTTGGGTGATAGGAAGGTCCACTTTAAATACATTTTAATGCTCGTATATAGGTTTTATTATCTTAACTAGTTCCCGCCTGGTGTATGCAAATACGCAGGCTTTCAGTGGGTGGGCTTTAACTCCAAGATGCCATATAAATGAGTCCCTATGTAAACATTTTCCTGTGCTGATAGCATGCGCCCTGCACACTCCCAGCACAGTTGCTGGTGGGTACTTGAAAGCTCTCGATGACTACTTGTGATCAGGAGCTTTCTGATTAGGTGACTGCTGTGACTGCCAATCACAGCAGTCACATGATCTAAATGCCTGTCTCTGCCTCCTGGCATTATTCAGGGTGTAACATGTTAAAAAAGGACTGGCCCCACTTCTCCCCAATCCCCTGTTTTGTCAGCTAGTGGGAGATCTTCTCCCAGTATTCTGTGAATGGTAAAACTACAAGTACTGACAGCTCTCAATGATCCACCGTAGCGCTGTGGTAGTTAATTGATTCTTTCGGTCAGTGTGTATCGGCTTGCCCGTACAAGGTACGAGCAAACAGATACACTGCCAGGTCAACAGGAGTCCTGCAGTGCACCCGTGATCTGCTGATCACTGTTGCAATGCTTTCTGGGCTTCCAAAACAAAAAAGTTAGTAAATGCTCTTTTTTTACCTGCACTAAATGTGCATTTATTATTTTTTGTGCAAAGGTGAACTTAGCCTTTAAATGGCCCCCAGCCTACAGGGGTAACGTGCCAAATAATGCAATGTGGACAATAGGGGGAAAGGTGTCAGAGAATATGATATAGTTAGAGATGGAAAAGGAAGGGGGAGGGTCTCACAGAAAATAAAGTGTGATAGAAGGGCTTCCAGAGAACACAGAGTGAAGAATGTGGAGAAAGGTTCTAGAGAATGTAGAAAAATAACTGCACAGTAAAAACAAGGTATTGTTGAAAAAGAAGAATTACTTCTAATTTATTAAAACAACTGAAAACAAATAATCTGAAAAGTGTAAACTGGTTACTTGTCTGCCTGCTTCACAGTAGCACATACAAAAGGAAATAGATTTTGCCATTAGGTATAATGGCTGTGACAGTGCAAGGCCCTGCCACTATGTGAATTTAGGGTATGAAGATAGAAATGACACATGGGTCTCAAAGATTTAGTCTGAGAAGCTTCAGCGGGTGTTTTGCAAGCAGAGAACACTGTGTCTTAACCACTTGGTGCTGGTGCTTCCCAGTCCTTTAAGGAGTTTGTGCCGCCAGGAGATGAGGCAGGGTTTATGGCCATGTGACCGCCATGATTGGCTGTCACAGTAGTCATATGATTGGAAAGGTCCCAATCGCAAGTAGTGATTGGTACCTTTCCATGAGGTGCTGGTAAATGTGCCAGGAGCACGCAGGGTGTGTGCACTCAACACATGTGTGTTTACTTTGGGAATGCAAATATGCAGCCTCTCAGTATCAAAGCCCAGCCTCTGAGAGGCCACATATTTGCATACAATTGACACCAACAGGTTAAAAGAGAAGTTTTTTTTTTAGTTCTACTTTCCTAGGTGGATGCAGCATTGATCCAACTGTTATCCCTGTCATTCTGCTCCCCCCCAGTGCTCACTGGAGCACTGGAGCACTGGGTTGTGGAGGGGGTGGGAGCTGCTGGTTCAGGCTCTCAGTAGATTGCTATGAGGCTGAGCCAGGTGCCAGTCCAGGCTTCTAGGTGGATCCTGACCATTTGGTTGCAATCTTTCACCAGCCTGGATTAGCTGAGTGACGTCAGCTGACAGTGGACCTTTACGTTCTCTCTGGAGTTGGTAGTTCCAGATCAGAACCTGGAGCTTGAAGGTTCCAAAGCGTTTTGGGTGGAATGGAACCTTCAGTCGTGTGTCCAGGCTTTGCTAGTTGCTGGCAGCTTATGTAAGTGTACATGTGTACAGCATAGATATAAACCAAATCTGATCATAACTCAGGGCAGTAGCTGCCATTCAGAGACACAGGCTGTGTGTGAAGATATTGGTGTGCTCCAGCCAGGCGGGTGGCATTCTTGGGAGATAAGAACCTATGTTGGGTGGACTTCTTCCCAAAGGACTGGGAAAGCCTGGACAGATATGCAGGTCCACAGAGGGGGCTGAAGAATTTTCTGTGTTCCCAAGAAGTGGGAGAGCCTAGAAGTGGTGCTTGAGCAGTAAGGTACTGCAAGCGCAAACTGGGAAAGTCTGAGAAGCCCAAAGATTGGGGAGACCAGAGCGAGCAGTGGTGCTGTTGATTGAAAGACAGCCAGGTGACTAGGATTTTTTTTTCTGTTTTTCTGTTGTGTGAAGCTGAACACCTGCACGGGCTAGTTAATGAACTTTGTTTCTTTCCTTTTTAATAACAGTGGGCTACCAGGCCCTTAAACACAGTTCTGTCTGACATGGACCTCACTAAACAATGCATCTACCACTGAGATAACAAACCCCCTAGAAGAACATGGCATATTATATACTAAAATAATTTATGGTTCAAAACACAGCTACATTATATGATAAAATCAGTCACTTAAAGCTATATGCTGTACAATTAGGTTGTTCTGTTTCATATGCTGTATATGTTAGCATTTGCTGACAGTGAATATACTACAAGCATCATGAATTCCTTTTAGTTACAGTTTTTGATCCAGTAATAAATGCACAAATGTACTTTTCATCTTAATGACATTTTGTTTTTATTGGGGTTTGCTCTGTGTTCTTTACGTAGGTCTTCACAACACCCAATAAAACCTCCAAATAAAAATTGTAATACATGTATTGCTGTTTTATTTATTTATTATTGAAAGTAGGCTGTAAATTTTTAGGTTGTTATATATATATCACATTGGTTGGAGAATAACAGCAGCAGGGAGAAGCAAAGGGAGGAAAAAGGGAGCGGCGAGACAGAGGTAGTGATGGAGGTAGTGATTGTGATAAAAGTCTATTACTACAGCACTGCTTCATAAATAAATACATCAGTAAAGCACAGCATCTGCTTCTATTCATCTTTTTCATCTTCAGCATTTAATCTACTGCAAAAACAAATATACCTTTTAACCTGGTATATAAAAAGCCTTTTCATTTGCAAAAAAACTTGCTTTTTACATGTCCTATTGTTTGGGTGTAGTCCAGAGCAGGATGGTATTCCAGACTGCAGGCTTTTGATTTCATACAGAACCAAATTTTATAAAACCAAGTTCTGTAGTATAAATAAAACATATACAACTGATATAGTTTAGATTGATTATAGGATAAACAAAAAGTGCATTATGTGACAATTTCATAACATATTATTATTAAAAAAACAGAGACTAGTACTCACAAGTAGTGAAGATTTTTTTTTTATAATAAACCTTTATTGTTGAAAAAAAAAAAAAGACTGGTACTCATAAATATTCTTGAGCTGAACACACCTAGGTTTGATTCAAGTGAGGTTCAGTGAACTTAATTAAAATGTGTGTGCTGAAACTGAAACCCATTGAAGTCAATGGGAGCAGCATGTTAAAACAGTTTGGTCCTTTTTCTAGGCTAATAAGCAAAGGATTGTCAAGTAAGTGGCAGGAGGAACTGATCACTGCCATGGGTAACATACAAAAGCAATGAAAAAAAAATCACATTTGAAAAGAATAAAAAGATGTCTAAATTACAGGCAAGATGACAGTTCCCAGCCATTTTGTTCTATTTGTAAGCAATGCTGCAGGAGATTCCTTTATCCTTGATGAAGGTTTGGTAGAGATATTAATAGGTACCCTCCCCACAAAGACAAAAAAAAACAGCAAATCAATTTGGAAGTTGGAAGCCCCTTTAACCAATATTAAATATATATACACAATATTCATACATACAACTTTGAACAGTAAAAAAAAAACACACACAGTTTTTGACAAATCCTTAATAGAAAATCCCCAAATAGTGACATCCAACATCAATTATGTTGTTCAATGATGTCTGATGTTCTCTGACCCACCAAAAGAAAAAAATGCCACATGCTGATGCTTGAGCAATGACAGGTCTGGAGGATGACAGCTTATTAATACAAAGGGGCAGAGTCTCCCAGGTGACATCATTGACCAAATATGAACATGCCTATATTTGGTCAATGATGTAACTGGGATACACATGACATCATTAACCAAATATGGTCATGTCCATGTTTAATAATGATGTCCCCCAGGAGACCCTGCCCCTTTGTGTATATGAGCTGTCAGCCATTGGACCTCTCATTTGCCTGTATTCAGACTGAGTTCATCCCTACTCACAAATACCTCCATATAAATTCATCTTGACATACACTGTAAAAGCATCCAGTAAAGGACCTGCTCAACAAATTCGGTTTGAAACGCATGCGACCATTGTCTTTTACGAATTATTGCTGACCCGTTTCAAGGGTGGACCCTCTTCATCAGAGCACTTTCTGTCTATTCTATAATGTTTCTAAAGATTCCCAGTCTAGAAGAAGCAGAAAAGCCATGACCACCATGTATTAGACAAGCAGCAGTGATTATTAATCTGAAAGGACACTTACAGTATTTCTTTGTAGAAGGATTGTATCCTTTTTTTCCACTTAAGGACTTGCTGGTTGAATCTAATAGATTAGATTGATATCCTGAACTTTTTAAAGCAGAACTCCAGTGATAAATTATAAGATAAAAATGAATATCCCAGCAGCTTTCAATCTGAAGCTCTTTATTGCACTTCTTTTCCACCACAAGTTGTATACCTGTGTTTAATGCTTGAACGGGGAGGCTCCTCAAAATTCTAAAATATTTAATATGTTTCCTTTTTCTCATGCCCATGCCAATTTTCTGGTCATTTTTGCATTTCTCCAGGTCACTCAACTTAACCTATGGGCAAATTTTTATTAGCCTAATATGAGTCTCTTGGATTCTTACTGCTCAGCACTTTTCTTTCTGATTTTTTTTAGCTGCATGTAGAATCAACAGGTGACAGAGCAGAAATGCATGCCTCCCTATATGAATTTGTTATTCTCCAGGAGATACTTGTTTTGTACCATTTCAAAATCAAACTTTCTGCTCTCTCCTTGCCCCTGTCTCCATTCTTACTATTATAATTAACACGCTAAAGTGGAATTTCAGGTATAGATATTTTATACATACTGTAGCTACAGTATACATACTGTAGGTCCAGCTTGAAATTATTCATATACTATACCTATTGATGCCTCTGGAAACTGTAAATCACTGATGCAGGCATCAGTACTCCAGTGATTTCCACTAGCTTCTGGGTCCTGTGGTCAGTGGCTGCCCTGCTGTATTCAGAATGCAGGAGTTAGGCCCCTTGACATGGGTGCCATCCAGATAATGCTTTGCATTCTCTGAATGAATGCAAAGTGTTCTCTGATTGGAAGAGGTGGAGAGGGGGCCAGTGACAGTACCTATGACAGTAAGGTAACTATGTCTAAAATACTCATAACTGGAATTCCCCTTTACATATCAAAACTTCCAGCTTCAAAATTCTGACCCATAATGTTCATGGATTTATTTCCTATTCTGAAATGATACAATTTATCCTCAGGGATGCATTTTAGTAGCTGGAAAAAATAATGAACACTCAGTGAAGCTGATATCCTATTATACAACTAATTCTGCTTAAAGCAAAGTTCCACCCAAAAGGGGAAGTTCTGCTTTAAAGATTGGGCCCCACTCCCCATTAAGGATTGGCACTTTTGGGGAGTGGGGGGGCGGGTACCCGAATTTGACAGGTACCCGCTCCCACTTCCACTGCAATTGCCTAGGTGATCGGAAGCAGAAGTTGTCCTCCTACCCCCCCTCCATGAAGTCTTGTGGGACATGTGACAGGTCCCAGAAGATGACGGGGCCATTCAGGATGTGCAGCGCTACTCGCACATGTGCAGTGGACACCTAGCTGTGAAGCCGCAAGCTGTGCCTACACTGAAGATGCCAGTGCCTGGAATACAGGAAGGCCGGTGAAACAGGCTGTGGCGGGGGCAACGCGGGATGGTGAGACTGGTGAGTGGCTGTTTTTTAAAAGTCAGTAGCTACAGCTTTTGTAGCTGCTGACTTTTTTTTTTTTACAGAGTGAGAGCAACTCCTCTTTAAGTGTATTTTTCCACAATGTGCTGTCCTCCCTATTCCCTCATACAGTATTATGGGATATGTAATCTTTGCTGGGGATACAAACTTACCCTTAGATCAATCCCTTGACTAATCAGAATCAAATAAATCTGGCTTTGAGCTTATGTCTTATCACAAAGGGCCAAAAAGACATTGAGAAGGGCCAAGCACAAGTGTTATACCTTTGATGAGAACAGAGCACTCTTCTGACTCCCAAGCTGTCTCCTAGAGATACAAACATGTCATTAACCCCAAATGCATGTGTACAATAGCGTCCTGTCACAATACCCTTAACTTATCATGTGCAAATTATTCGATTTTTAGTAAAAACTATATGCAAAATTGAACTTTTACAAACTTATGGCAGAACATTTATTTAGTGAACTTCCAATTCCTACATAAGACCATACACACAGGGACTTTACAGACAAAGAGATCAAACCACAATAAAATACCTAAATCCCTAAAAACTGACATGTTCTTGGGGCACTATTGTAGCAAATATTGTATGCAGATGTATTGACCCCTAATATATGTAGATTTTGAATAATATTAAAAGTAGCCAGAGCCTACAATTGAAAGAAAACATGGTGCTTATTCATGTTCTCCCAAAACTGGGCAGATTTCTGGTACACTGCCCAAATTATTGCCACATTTAACTCATAAGCATGGACCTAAGGTCCTAGCCAACAGGATCATTGCCTTCTTGTCCTTCTGTATACTCATCACAATCAAGTGGAATTCATCCCTAACCACCTGACTTCTGACCAGACTAGACCACCAGGTCACTGTCCAAACAAATTGGGATAAAAGAGGGGTCAGAACGAATATGTTACTTTTGTTAATCTCATTCAACACAATAACCTAGGATCATCTCCTTTTTGCCTTGGAAATAATAGGTTGTGGCCTCAAATTCTTACTTAACCAGTTCCGCGCGGGACATTCACTGTTCTGGATGAACGTCATATGACGAGCACCCCACAGGCCATGCTGCGGTGTGATCTGTTACCTGCTGTATCCACCGGACACAGCGCATGACTGAACAGTGTACTGGCCACTGCCAGTACCATGTGATTACTGATCACCAATTCAAAATCAATTTGATTTTCTTTCTCTCATCTCCCCAAACAGTAATTGGGGACTTATGAGGCACTGTCTAAGTATAAAATCAATGTTCTGAAATCATAAGCCCAAAACATTACTCAACATTACTATATCCTCTCAACAACTTGAGAGTCTGCAATGACCTTTAAGTGGTCTACTTCTCATATTAAGTATTTGGACAACCTTACACAGACAGATTTTTTAACAAAATGTTCGATCATTGGCTAAAAAGATTTATCTTTGAAACTGGAACAATGCAGCCCTCACTTGGTTTGGATGTAATGGCATTCTGAAAATTAATATTCTACCACAGATCCTTTATCTACTACAAACTCTTCCAGTGTCATTACCACAGAGTTTTCGGAAATATTTAAGGACTCATTTCCTCCACTATCTTTGGGGAGGAAAGAAGGGCAGAATTAGTAGGGCTATTCTGACTTTACCTAAATCAAGGGGCAGCATTGGGTTTCAAGTTCCTATCAAATATTACGTCGCAATTCATTTGATGAGAGTGATTGATTGGTGCACTCAGAAGGCAATAAAACCATGCTTGGAATTAGAACAGGCTGCTATCAATTTTCCTTTGCAAGGTATTATCTTGGGCAATCCTTCCTTCTTTCTGAGTAGACACATCATGACCCACCCCCTCATCATGGCTACTCTGTGAACTGTTAAACCCATTTTCAAAATATTTCCCTCTTTCACTGTATCCTAGTCTGCTTCTGCCAATTCTCAATTCTGATTTATTACCACATAGCTCCACAGACTTACAATTTCATAATCTCTAAGGGTATTTAGACTATGTTATTTCTATTTGCAGAACCCTCTCTACAGAACAAACCTATGTCCATTGCAAGCGTACAAGCTATGTTTGGTTCGGACTTGCTTTCAATTAGGCTCCTGTTTGTGATCCCTTCCACCAAAACAGGGCAGCACAGTGGCTAAATGGTTAGCACTTCCACCTGGCAGTACTAGAGTCGTTGGTTCGAATCCCAGCCACGGCACCACCTGCCTGGAGTTTGCATGTTCTCCCTGTGCCTGTGTGGGTTTCCTCTGGTTTCCTCCCACGCTCCAAAGACATGGAGGTGAATTGGATTCTGTCTAAATTGGCTCTAATATGTGAATGTAAGTTAGGGACCTTAGCTTGTACACCCCTTGAGGGTTAGGGACTGGTGTGAATGTGCAATATATATATAAAGCACTGTGTAAATTGACAGTGCTATATAAGTACCTGAAATTAATAATAATAAAACACCAAACTGTTTACACTCTAGCACCATTTGAAAAGATCTGTAATGAAAGAGTGCCAATCAGACATGCCTTTTCCCAATTCTACTCTTTGTTGATAGCCAGAGATCATCAACAGAATCTGAGCTTCCTGACAAAATAGAAGCATGATTTGAGTATGACATTCTCTTTGGACCAAAAAAGCTAGAATTATTTTCTAGGCTCACAAGGCTTCATTGGCAAACACATATCAAGAAAATGGTTACAACATACTCCACAGGTTATATAAAACGCCATGTAAAAGTCTAAACGTTTACATATGATGCATATTTTATGGGACTGCCCAGTGATTAGCACTTTTTGGTCAGAAGTAATATCTTCCATTAAAGATTTAACCAGATGGACACTTGTAGATTCAGCAGCCACCTATCTTTTGCATGGTATGCATTTATCCTATAAATGTTTCAAAAACTCATTTTTAAAACAGCTCTTGAATGCTGCAAAAGCGTGCATATCAGCATTCTGTAAAACTTTTTTTATCTTCATTCGAACATTGGCGTATTAGGGTATTTGATATTGACTTTATGGAGCAGTAACTGTATTTACTAAAAATCAATCCGAGAAACATTCCAAGATTTGGTATCCTCATTTTCTCAAGCTGGGAAAATGACTGCCACCAGAGGGAGGAGCTGGGCCCTCCCTTCCCCCACTTAATCCTCACTTCCCTTTTCCCCACTTTCCTTTCCCTACCCCCCTTCCCCTCAAAGGCTTCCTTTGAGAACATGCATGTGCACAAAACGCATCAGGGAGGAGCTTACATGCTGATGTCACGCCACCATGTCCATGTTTGGTCCGGTGGCCATCTTTGTAAGTGTGGCCGCAGTTTTTTTTCCATGTAGATTTTATGTGTATGTTTTCATTTTAAGTTAATTACTACACTGTGAACCTCCAATTTGGGCTCCATGTGGGTAGCTCTTTTTTCAGGACACATTACCTATGGCTCAGAACCAGCCCTGAGAGGAGGAGATATGTTTGTCTTGAAGTACCATTTGTTGCAAGCTCATTTGATCTTAGTTCTGGTGAGTGCATATTGGTGAAGGATCTCACAGATGGTTTTTTTTTTCCACATTTGGATGTCACTTCACTAAAACGAGAACTGTGGTTCATACGGACTGTATGTGCAGTCACTCATCCCACTTAGCACTTACTTTGTTTATGCGCACAGAATATGGAAGCCTTTGATTTGGGTGTTGCATCATAGCATCAAGGACTTTCATTTATATGGATTATTTGTGCTGTCATCATTATTAACAATTTATTAATAATATTATTTACATTGAACACTTGCTTTCACATTTTCCTCTTTGATATGTAGTGTGGTGGTCACTTCTGAATGTTGATAACATTTTTGGGCTACTGTATTATAATATTTTCAGTTTTTATTTTCACCATTTGGTATTTTATTATAAGCTGGATACATTTGTATTATTTCTTATAGCGCAGCACTTTTGTTTTGATATATTTTATTGTTATGGAGTGAGTTCACCATATGTGCTAGCTGCTCTCAGTTTTCTAAGCACTCACTATATACTGTTTGTTTTGATTTCTCTTTTGGTAAGTTAGTGAGTGAAACTATGGTTTCAGAGACATCCTAACAATTCAATACCTCTATTCTAAATCTATTAGCAAGGATCGTTTAACCACTTGCCTACCGGGCACCTATACCCCCTTCCTGCCCAGGCCAATTTCCAGTTTTCAGCGCTCTCACACTTTGAATGACAATTGCGCAGTCATGCAACACTGTACCCATATGAAATTTTTAGCATTTTTTTTGAGACAGATAGAGCTTTCTTTTGGTGATATTTAATCACCTCTGGGTTTTTTATTTTTTCTTAAACAAACCAAAAACCACTGAAAATTTTGAAAAAAAAAAGTTTTTTCTTAGTTTTTGTTATAAAGTTTTGTAAATAAGTGATTTTTCTCCATCACTGATGTGCACTAATGAGGCTGAAGTGATGGGCACTGATAGGCTGCATTGATGGACACTGATAGGTGGCACTGATGGGCACTGATGAGGAGGTACTGGTAGGTGGCACTCATGGGCATTGACAGGCATCACTGATGGGCACTGAAAGGCAGCACTCATATATGGCACTGAAAGGTGGCACTGATAGGCGACACTGACTGGCATTGATAGGTGGCACTGACTGGCACTGATGGGTGACACTGAAAGGCAGCTCAGATGGGCACTGATATGTGGCATTGATGTGCACTGATGGGCACTGGCAGGTAGCATGGATGAGCACTGACAGCTGGCACTGATGGACACTGACAGGTGGCACTGCTGGGGCTACACAAATCATCAGGGCACACTGATTATCAGTGCCCTGATGATCAGTGTAGATGTCCCCTCTGAGGGATGCCGATTACCGGCTCTCCTCTCGAGCTGTCAGTGTGACAGCTCGTGAGGAGAGAAATGCTGATAACCGGCATTTCCCTGTTTACATGTGATCAGCTGTGATTGGACACAGCTGATCACATGACCGAGCCGACATCTTCGGCTCTTTCTGTTGATCAGTGATCCGCTGTGTCCGAGGGACACAGCGCACCGCCGATTGCTATGCTGTGCGCTCCCGGAGCCGCACATGCGCGGTTAGAATGGGACGACGTCATATGACGTCCTCCCAGAATGAGAGAACCGCCTTGCACACGTCATTGTACTATATGGCGGGCAGCAGGTGGTTAAAGAGTAACTCCACTTTTGTTATGAAAAAAGCTTTCCCCTCTGGATGATCTATGCACACATTTTTGCAAGAATTGTAACAAACTTTGTTGAAGAGTACTACCTTTTGTTATTTTGAAGAATTAGCTGTTTGTCTGTGTCCATGTAAAAAATAAATCTGTATGGGAGTGATTTTATAGTCAGCAAGCAGTTTCTGAACTTGCAGGGCTTTAGTGAAGAAAACTGCAGGGTCTGCAAACCTTTAGATATTAATATCCCTTAGGAAGTATCTCACTAAAATTTACATTTTTGTTGCAGGGAATACCTAAAATCTGACTTGTATCTTAGTGCAGATTTATGGGAAAAGCCAGTGAGCCAATCACACAAGCAGGAAATTACATATTTTTTTTTTTAGGGGGGGGGGGGGGGGGTCTGTGCACTATCTGTGTCCAGAATGCTTCCCCAGGTAACCAAATTGCATTGAATTTTACATAAAATGACAGCACTGCATAATGAAAAGGAAAGATCATTTCTTAATAACATTCAATTACAAAATTACTGATGTTGCAATTGTTGTATGTGCTATATATTTTTTTTATTTATTATTTTTTTCCTATGATCGTGGAAATACCCTTTGCATCTTTAAAAATGATCCCCATAGCATCTAAAAAGATTTTGCACATTTAGTCTTTGGTCTAAATAATCCTGCAACAGGCAAACGTAAATAACAGTTTTCTCTTTCTTAGCGGAGTCTAAGAGTGCTGCTGGAATGAGTCAGTGTGATCACTTGCATGAACTAGAAGACTGGGATATAGTTATCGGATGTACTTATATAGGTTTAAAAGAGAACTATTAAGAGCCATTTCTCTTTGTCTAGCTTTTGGCCTAAAGATGTTAAATGGATACTGTTACCTCTGTGCAATGAGATATGTTTCAGTTAAAAGCTTTCACTTGCTGCCAGATCTCCCAACAGAAAGTCTGCATTTAATGGGAATTCCGGACCAGCAATGCTTTGTTGTTTTCAATACAAATCTGCCAAAGATATAAAATGCATTACACATTTGAGAATGGAGGTAAGTGGATTTTAAAAAATAGGAGATACAAACCTCTGAATTTCCAAACACATTTTCTTACAGCTAAAGTCAAAACTTATTTTAGTTTTGGACAGAGTGGAAATGGATTAGAAGACTTATTAGGTTTTAATTGCTGTCTGTGCCCCCTTTAATGAGATTTACCCTCTCTATTTGTCCTGTTTACCCTTATCATTGAAAGTGAAAGTAAAATAAAATCCCAAATTTTGGGTGTTCCCCAGAAAAGTAATAGAGAGGAAATCTTCCAATAGGGACAATAGTTCTGGTGACATGGGGGTCGCAAAGGCATTCCCTTGACCTTCAGGGATTTCCCCTCACTTCCTGCTATGAGACAGGAAGTGAGGGGAAATCTCCACAATGGAACACAGATAGCAAAAAAATATGACAGGGGTTGCTCTATCGAAAATGAAAACAAAGTTGTGCCTATAGTTTTACTTTAAGATAAAATATCTAAAATGGTATTCGGAAAAATATATTATGGGGAACAAAATGTATTTCACTAATTGTATTAGTAAATTAAGACTTTTTAGCCAATGTCCTCCTTTGGGAGGGAGGGGGTGTAAAAACACGCAAGGAACTTTGGAACAGCATTAGAGTAGAACCATAAGTCTGAGTGGTCAACAATGAAGAAGATGAAATAAAAAATTTTTAGTTAACACAAGCAGTAGGGGACTGCTGGCCTTTGGGGCTTAGGAAACTGGAGTAAAGGGACATGATGATCCGAGCATAGTATAAATCCTGGGCAGAGCAGGGACATAAATCTGTATATTAGAGCAGGTAGAAGATCAGAGTAGACAAAAAGAAATATGTGGTTACCAGAAGCTTGTGATATTTACCAGGGAAGGTACGGAAAGACTTGCATGGTAGGAGTTTTCCCATTAAGCAGTCCATTGGATTGCCTAGCTGGACAACCACAACAAAGTGCCAGCACACAGTAGACCAATAACAAAGAAAGGACCTCTTGACAATTCAGAAGTAAAGTATTGTGAATAAGTATGTATGGTCAGACATGTGGCAGCAGAACAAATGACCAGGCAAAATCTGTGCAGCATCTAGAACAAGAAGTTGCCTGTCCCTTTAGTGAATAAGGACAAGCTAGATGCATGAATACCTGGACATCGATCAACGGGTATTGATCAGCCATGGTATTACAAACTGCAGCCATAACAAATGAGCCCATCATTACAAGGTAAGGCATACAAATGGCACAAGAAACATAACTATGCTAATACCCAGGTAAAACAAAGAAAATATTTGAAAGCATACAATGCCTTTAATTCCTAAGGAAAGAATATATGACAAGGCTTTGAAAAAAAAATAAATGACATTATTAATGTATTTAATTTGTCTAAATTGGTATCTTGGGGGTAAATGAGAAATGCAATATTAGGTTTTTCTGTTATTATTAAAGTATACAGTAACTTTGAAAAATATCAAAAACTACACACATGATACAGCCTGCCACTAGTAAAACTAAAGGCAAAAACTTTTTTTTAGTTTTGGATAGAGTGGAGAGGGATTAGAACACCCGTCAGATTTTACTGCTGTCTGTATCCCCGTTAAGGAGATTCACCCTCTCTATTTGTCCTGTTCGCCATTATCATTGAAAATGAAAGTAAAAGAAAATCCCACATTTTGGGAAAGGTAAATCTGTGCAATGGGGCACAATCTGACAGGGTTTATAACCACCCTTACTCTATCCAAAATGACAAAAAATGTTGCCTATAGTTCTACTTAAACACAGCCGTTTTTTTTTTTTTTGAGTCTCCCTTGTAACATACACTATATTGCCAAATGTATTGGGACACCCCTCCAAATCATTGGATTTAGGTGTTTCAATCACCTCCATTACCATAGGTGTATAAAATCAAGCACCTAGGCATGCAGACTGCTTCTACAAACATTTGTGAAAGAATGGGTCACTCTCAGGAGGTCAGTGAATTCAAGTGTGGTACCGTGATAGGTTGCCACCTGTGCAATAAGTCCATCTGTGAAATTTCCTTGCTACTAAATATTCTATGGTCATCTGTTAGTGGTATTATAACAAAGTGGAAGTAACTGGGAACAACAGCAACTCAGCCACAAAGTGGTAGGCCACATAAAATGACAGAGCAGGGTCAGTGCATGCTGAAGCACACAGTGAGCAGAAATCGCCAGCTGTCTGTAGAGTCAATAGCTAAATACCTCCAAATTGTGTGTGGCCTTCAGATTATCACAAAGCAGTGCGTAGAGAACTTCATGGATTGGGTTTCCATGGTCGAACAGCTATATCCAAGCCTTGCATCACCAAGTGCAATGCAAAGTGTCGGATGCAGCAGTGTAAAGCACACCACCACTGGACTCTAGAGCAGCGGAGACAAGTTCTGTGGAGCGATGAATCACGCTTCTCTGTCTGGCAATTCGATGATCATGTCTGGGTTTGGCGGTTGCCAGGAGAACGATACTTGCCTGACTGCATTGTGCCAATTGTAAAGTTTGGTGGAGGGGGGATTATGGTTGTCTTTCAGTGGTTGGGCTTGACCCCTTAGTTCCAGTGAAGGGAACTCTGAAGGCATCACCATACCAAGACATTTTGGACAATTTCATGCTCCCAACTTTGTGGGAACAGTTTGGAGATAGTCCCTTGCTGTTCCAACATGACTGTGCACTAGTGCACAAAACAAGGTCCATAAAGACATGGATGAGCAAGTTTGAGGTCGAGGAACTTGACTGGCCTGCACAGAGTCTTGACCTCAACCTGATGGAACACCTTTGAGATGAATTAGAGCAGAGACTGCGAGCCAGGCCTTCTTATCCAACATCAGTGCCTGACCTCACAAATGGTGAAACATTCCCATAGACACACTTCTGAACCTTTTGACAGCCTTCCCAGAAGAGTTAAATTTATTATAGCTACAAAGGGTGGGCCAACTCAATATTGAACCGTACGAACTAAGACTGGGGTGCCATTAAACTGCATGTGCTTGTAAAGTCAGGTGTCCCAATATATTAGTGTAGTTTATTTACCTGTTAATCCTGAATGCAATAATAAAAAAGTTATATATTGCAGCTTGCACATGCTTACACATGCATGAGGTGTCTGTATTAGTTTTCTTTTTGTCAAGCTTAGTACACTTTCTGCAAGTACAGAGAAACACCTGTTGATCCTATCAGAAATATTGTGTCCTTATAATTTTCTGTGCCCTGAGTTGAGTATTCAAACAATGTTATAAGCTTTCTCAGCGATTGTCTGTGAACTTCAAACAAACATCCATCTATGTTGGTGGCCACAGGCTTTACAGAAACAATGGAGATAGTGTTAAGTCCCACTCCATATTCAAAACTTCAGCAGAATCTCCACTCTTAAGCCATACAGCAGGGGCCAGCCAAATGTCAATCAATGTATGTGTACTTTGGTTGTACAGAGGTCAGTCTACTGGTCAACTTGTGTACAGCCATCCTGTTGGGTTTTCCTCGCTTGATCAGTGCTGTAGGCTATGCCTTGCAGCGGTGATCAGTGTATTTTGACGGCGTAGAATTCTCCCTGAATGTCCCTGACAATCAACATCAAGTGTGTGAATGGGTCTTTTTTTTTCTTGAACCTCACTATTGAAAGAAAAAAACAAACAAACAACTAATCTAAGGGCCCTTTCAGGTGTTTACTCATAACTGCGCTATTTATTTAAGTTCTTCTGCAATGGACAGACAGCTAGGCAGATGATTCAATAAATTGAAAAGGGATAGGACCAGTGTATGGAGACAAAGGGAGAGAAGCTAAACATTTTTTTTTACTACATATTTTTTGTGTTTTTTTATGGGCATCCATTTTTTTATGTATTTTAATGGACATCCAATTGTCTTGTGTTCATGACATCCTCTTCTTCATAACCATATTGCTTTTAATAGTTGACTATATTAAGTGACACTTTAATATACTATAGCTTTATTGTGAACAATTTTAATACTTTTTTAAAAGATGGTGTATATTATTGACTACATAAATTAAAAATTGCTGTGCTCCTAATAAAAAAATAACAAATAGGAAATAGGAAATAAACACCTGCCAGCCCCTCAAATACAAACACATAAGGTTGCAATCAACTGGGGGCTATCAAAATAACAAAAACACAAAACACAAATAACTCCAAATAAGTGCGGAAACTAAACAAATCAGTGTAAACACATGACAGCCAGTCCAACCCACTCAATTGTGCTATATTGCAATTGAGAAATATATATATCTCAGTAGAACATTAATATAAATAAGGATAAAAGAGAAAATAAATAAGTTGTAATGCAATTTAAAAATCTGATAATAAACACCCAGCTACCCTGCAAACCCATAGGATTTGAATCACAATGGGAATTAAAGGCAATGTCCCACTGTGATCCAAAACATGAAGATACTAAAAAGACAGGCACCTTCTGTCATGCACACTCATCTTACATATAGGCCCATATAACATACAGGTCATAAGCACTTTAGACGTAGCAGTAACTCACCAGCAGGGGCGGACTGACAACTTATGGGGCCCCTGGGCAATAGGGGATCATGGGGCCCCTGTGAACTTGCCCAAACTCAAAACAACCTATGAAAAAGGTACCAGGGGCATCTCATGGGGCCCCCTACTGACCCCGGGCCCTCAGGTAGTGCCCGAGTTTCCAAATGGTCAGTCTGCCCCTGCTCACCACTTAGCACTCCTGTTGTCGAAACTTTTCCACATGTCAAAAAGGCTTGTCCCATAAAATGTTCATATAGCCCAAAGTGATGCTTTTCTTTATCCTGATTTCCACTTCTATAGACTCTGCTCTGCTCCCACGTCACAAGCCATAGAATCCAATTCTGTTTGTGCTGATGACAATAACAAGACCATGGCTTAGGACAGGGGGGCTCCAGATTCTTCAGGATGTCACACTGGCTCTCACACTCTCCCCCTCACAGCCACATGCTCTCCTTTATTGGTTGTCTATATTTTTCTGTAAGTATAATGCTGGCTGAGGGAAGTTTTAATGATACTTGGCATTTTTAAGGCTTTAATGATGCTGCAAGTGTTGGGATGGGGAATGCTGCAAAGGGTTATTATATGGCTGGTGCCTGAGGATATTATATTCTTTAAACAGTGTTCGCACTGAGATGGTATCCTCAATTTGTCACAATAAACAAGCCATGGTGCCATAGAATTAGAATATTAATGATAAACCACCCTCTTGTCAGATCTCCTTGCATCACCCCAAGGGGAGTCAAACATTTAGCCAACTGGGAACATCCTTCAAAAGTGTCTGACCATGGAATTTCTGATGGAGGTGGGGATGCCTCTGCTTACTATCACACATTTGTTGTTCACAGCCTAGCAAGCAGAGACAGCAGGGGGTGCCTCAAGGAGGTCTTTCACAGCTTATTGTGGGCAGTTATAGGTGCTAGTTACAGGCAGACTTAACAACTGAACTGAATGGTCAGTAAGTATTTGGACTCCACACCCAAGAACCATTTGGACTACTGGATGCAAGGATGGATCACTGGCTTGAGCTTGCCCAATGAGCACATTACGTGCTGACCTGCAATGCTGCAAGTGTCCTATCAATGAGGGACTTCAGTACAAGTATAATTGTGACTGGAAAAAAGATTTGTTCTATCCTCAGAGAACATGGATCAGCTCACTTTTACTAAATTAAACCAGGCTTAGGTCATAGAGAACTTGCACATTTTACCTTGCCCAACATCTTTAGATACAGTACTTTACAGGGAAGAGCCAAACACTTTTTTCTGTTGTTGTTACTGCTGGTCTGAGCTCAATAGAGCTACAAAGTATTAACTTTGTCCTCTCATGTAGGCAGGTGCAGTCTGTCCTCCATCTGGTAGGTGGTGTTGTGTTGCTGTGCCTTTGTGCAGATGGCATGGAGGCTGGGAGAAACATTGTTCCTCTGCAGACTTCATAGGTTTCACCAGGTAAGCAGCTGTCCAAATGGACATTTGGCAGCCATCTCTGGAATAGACAGTGTGAATAAATATCAATGCACTTCCGGATTTGTGCATTTTGTAAGTGGAAAGTGTAGGGAAAGGATCCACACTCCTGATATAGCTTAAGGGAAAGGTTCCTGTGTAAGGAGAGACTAGAGACACCACTGCGTGTCTTACTACTTTCCAGTCTTCGGACTACTAAATAGGACCTGAACAGCTTCCTCAAGTGCTGCTTGTGCCACCACCTAGCCAGTCGGGCACCTCCTGCAGATTCCAATGAAGAAAAAAACATTTGATGTGTTCATTGAAATGAGTCAGAGGGTAAAAGCATTTAAAGAGCTCACTGGCTCAGATTAAGCAGCTCACAACAGAGAAGGATACCTTCCAGTGTGTACCTGGCAGGTTACCAGAAAAAAAAACACAAATGGAAAGAGAGCCAGACCAAATGATAAACGGATCCAAAATAATTTATTATTTTGTATGACTAAAACAGCCAACAGTTTTCAAGGGTCAGAGAAACTCCCCCTTCATCAGGGCTTCAGTTAAATCAAGAACCTTGAATGGACTCAAAATAGATCTTTCCTGTATGAATCTGTGCAGGGGACCTAATTGCTGGTTCAGGAGAGTTACCTTACATGTGTCTTTACCATGTTGTTTCTGCAAAAAAAAAAAAAAATTAACTGAACTGAAAAAAGAAGTGCATAAAGAGTACGTGTATACTGTATATATATATATATATATATATATATATATATATATATATATACAGTTGCAAGAAAAAGTATGTGAACCCCTTGGGATTACGTGGAGTTTTACATGAATTGGGCATAAAATGTGCTCTGAACGTCATCTAAGTCACAACAATAGAAGAACACAGTCTGCTGAACATAATACTACACAAACATTAGATGTTGTCATGGTTTAATTGCATATAACATGTAAACATTCACAGTGCAGGGAGGAAAAAGTATGTGAGGCCCTAGCTTAATGACTTCTCCCAGAGCTCATTGGAGCCAGGAGTGAGCCAACCTTGACTCCAATCAGTGTGATGATATTGGATGTGTTGCTGACCACTGTCCTGCCCTTAAAAAACACACACCTGTTTTGGGTTTACTGGTTGCAAGAAGCACTGTCTGATGTGAACCATGCCTCGCAGAAAAGAGCTCTCAGAAGACCTACGATCAAGAATTGTTGACTTGCATGAAGCTGGAAAGGGTTACAAAAGTATCTCCAAAAGCCTTGATGTTCATGTGTCCACGGTAAGACAGACTGTCTACAAATGGAGAACGTTTAGCACTGTTGCTACTCTCCCTAGGCGTGGTCATCCTGTAAAAATGACTGCAAGAGCACAGCGCAAAATGCTGCATGAGGTAAAGAAGAATCCCAGAGTGTCAGCTAAAGACCTACAGAAATCTCTGGCACATGCTAACATTTTTGTTGACACATCTACAATAAGGAAAACATTAAACAAGAATGGAGTACATGGGAGGACACCACGGAGGAAGCCATTGCTGTCCAAAAAGAATATTGCAGCACGTTTGAAGTTTGCAAAAGAGCACCTGGATGTTCCACAGCACTACTGGAGGAATATACTGTGGACAGATGACACCAAGATTGAATTATTTGGGAAGAACACACAACACTATGTGTGGAGAAAAAAGGCACAGCACACGAACATCAAAACCTCATCCCCACTGTGAAACATGGTGGAGGGAGCATCATGGTTTGGGGCTGCTTTGCTGCCTCAGGGCCTGGACGGATTGTTGTCATTGATGGGAAAATGAATTCCAGAGTTTATCAAGACATTTTGCAGGAAAACGTACGACCATCTGTCCGCCAACTGAAGCTCCGCAGAGGATGGGTGATGCAACAGGACAATGACCCAAAGCATACAAGTCATTCAACAAAACAATGGCTGCAACAGCACAGAATATGCCTTCTGGAGTGGCCCAGTCAGAGTCCTGACCTCAACCCGATTGAAATGCTGTGGCATGACCTTAAGAGAGCGATTCACACCAGACATCCCAAGAATATTGCTACACTGAAACAGTTTTGTGAAGAGGAGTGGTGCAAAATGACTCCAGATCGTTGTGCAGGTCTGATCTGCAACTACAGGAAACGTTTGGTTGAGATTATTGCTGCCAAAGGAGGGTCAACCAGTTATTAAGTCCAAAGGTTCACATACTTTTTCCTCCCTGCACTGTGAATGTTTACATGTTATGTGCAATTAAACCATGGTAACATCTAATGTTTGTGTAGTATTATGTTCAGCAGACTGTGTTCTTCTATTGTTGTGACTTAGATGACGTTCAGAGCACATTTTATTCCCAATTCATGCAAAACTCCACGTAATCCCAAGGGGTTCACATACTTTTTCTTGCAACTGTATGTGTGTGTGTGTGTGTGTGTGTGTATATATACACATGCCCACCCTTTGCAGCTATAACAAATTCAACACTTCTGGGAAGGCTGTCCACAAGGTTTAGAAGTGTGTCTATTAGAATGTTTTCCCATTCTTCCAGAAGTGCATTTTTGAGGTCAAGCACTGATGTCGGAGGAGAAGACCTAGCTCACAGTCTCTACTCTAATTCATCCCAAAGGTGTTCTATTGGTTTGAGGTCAGGACTCTGTGCAGACCAGTCAAGTTCCTCCATCAAAAACTCACTCATCCATTTCTTTATGGACCTTGCTTTGTGCACTGGTGCGCAGTCATGTTGGAACAGGAAGAGGCCATCCCCAAACTGTTCCCAGAAAGTTGGGAGCATGAAATTGTCTATGGTATGCTGACACCTTAAGAGTTCCCTTCACTACAACTAAGGGCCCAAGCCCAACTCCTGATAAACAACCCCACACCATAATCCACCCTCCACCAAATTTTACACTTGGCATAATGCAGTCAGGCAAGTACCATTCTCCTGGCAACCACCAAACCCATACATGTGCATCGGATGGCCAGACAGAGAAGCGTGATTCATCACTCCAGAGAACATGTCTCCACTGCTCTAGAGTCCAGTGGTGGGTGCTTTACACCCCTGCATCTGATGCTTTACATTGCACTTGGTGATGTAAGGCTTGGATGCAGCTGCTCGGCCGTGGAAACCAATTCCATGAAGCTCTCTACACACTGTTGTGCTAATCTGAAGGCCACACGAAGTTTTGAGGTCTTTAGCTATTTACTCTACAGACAGTTGGTGACTTCTGCTCACTGTGTGCTTTAGTATACAATGACCCCGCTCTGTCATTTTGCGTAGCCTACCACTTTGTGGCTGAGTTGCTGTTCCCAGTTGCTTCCACTTTGTTATAATACCATTAACAGTTGACCGTGGAATATGTAGTAGCAAGGAAATTTCACAGATGGAGTTATTGCACAACTGGCAAACTATAACGGTACAATGCTTGAATTCACTGAGCTCCTGAGAGCGACCCATTCTTTCACAAATGTTTGTAGAAGCAGCCTGTATGTCTAGGTGCTTGATATTATACACCTGTGGCCATGGAGGTGATTGGAGCACATGAATACAATGATTTAAAGGGGTGTCCCGATACTTTTGGCAATGTAGTATATATATATATATATATATTTATTTATTTAGCATCTCGTTTATCCATTTAGATTCTTTGTCCTCATCTTTACCATCAATCTGTTTATAGTGTCTTCACCAGGTACTTCAACATTATAAAGCAGTAGGACTAGTCATTTGCACCAAGACATTTCTTTGACTTCAGCCTTTTGTCAGAAATGCATTCTGTAGGCTTTTCTCCTGACCTCTTTTGTGCTGAAGCAATCATGTTTACGGTGATTGAAATTATTGACCCGATAAAATCAGATAAATATCTAACAATGCGTGATCTTACTTTCTATGAAACTTTTATAATAAAAATGTATTGATCACAAGGGTTCGAGACCTATTTTTGTTTCTAATCATAAGTTGCATAGCTTATCATTACTTATGTTACCAAAAATATTTGCAGAGATGCACAAAATGGCTTTTCAATTAGCATCTGTCACATGGCTCAGGCATCATTCAAGAGTCCTATCAATAGATGTGTAACACGCTTAATTCCCCGCTGAGATTGTATGGTACTTGTGGTTAAATCAAAGAAAATGATGAATGGCAATAATAGTTGTTTAATAATTTGTTACCCTTTTCAAGCCCATATAGATGTTAAACAGGAACAACAAATAAAATGCCTTATCTTTTATAAAACATACATAAATTCTAATTTTGGAAATAAACAAATAGCTGGGAGAATTTTCACATGTTAAACAACACTAAACAAAAACAGATTGCAGGAATTGGCTACTAAACATGTCACTTTTCTTCATAAACTAGTGTAAACTCTAAATTAGGTTTGTATATATTGATGAACTGACATGTAATTCTATTTGCCAGGAGCAGTGATTTATTAAAGTACTGACACTTATAAAGGAAAAAAGTGTTTTAAATGGCTGCACACAGGCTCTCCACCCCAAAGGTTCCCAAAATATGTAGCAGATTTTAATCCGAGCATGCAGCATGGTAGGCCAGGAAAGGGAGGAGTCAGCCACACTTCCCCTACTCCTCCTGATCCATACCAGGCCACATGCTCTGAATGGAGGGCCCCCATGTTGTTGAGGATAAGGGCCTCTTCCCCACATCCCTGGTCCAGAGAATATGAGCATGCAGGGAGGAATGTATTAGAATCTGGAAAAACCCTTTAAAATAAGGGTTCTCCCAGATATATGAACCCCCCATCTGATTAAGTAAGGGGTACCCTAACTTATTTACAAAAGAAAATTGAAATAAAATAAAAACAAGAAAATACAAAAGCAAATAAACACACGCAAACATTTCACAAGTCCTTTATTATAAACAAATTATAAAATAACTGTAAATCCCTCATCCAGCAATGCAGATCCTCATCAATTATGATGAAAGATGCTGCTGATTGCCAAAAAATAAAAACTGCTAATCTACAGATTTTCCTGCACGTTTCACTCTCCCAGCAACTAATACCAGCTCCCCAAGCTGTTATTTGGAATGTGTATGGTGGCTAACATCTTTGATCTATGGCCATGGCCATATTTGGTCAGTGATGTCAGATACCATCCCTGTCCTTTGTGTATATAGCCAGAGATTCCAGTCTAGCAAATGAGTGCGGCTGGTGATGTCACTGGTTGCTAAGGATGTGGTAGGTGCAGCCTCTTCCTTAACAACAAATGACAGCAAGAAAGCTGTCATATAGTATTAGTAGAACTACACCTACTATATATACCATTCAGCTCCCACCAGAACAAGCAAAGCAAAGTTCTGACCAAATACTGAGCTCATCTCTAATGGTCACCAATATCAACAAAGTCTTTGTTACTCTTCCCAGTGCCACAGACCCAGGTCAAGTGTACTAGTTTCTCTTTATTTCAGCTGGAAGGCAAGTATATGGAGACTATCCCAAACCAAAAATGCTTCCTAATGCCTGTCTGATTGATTTAGGAAGATATACTGTAAATATAGAGTTACATCTAGTTTAAAGTGGTTCTAAGGACAAAAGGATTTTTATCTTAATACATTTTATGCAAAAACCTTTCAATATCAGCCCCCCCTCCCACACACAGACACACACACTTACCTTAGTCCATTCTTGATCCAATGCTGTTCCTATCTGCAGCAGCTCCTTTTCCTGGTCTCACTAGAGACTCTGACAGTGGCAGGAGCCATTGGCTACTGCTTCTGTCTGTCAAAATGGACACACACTACGGTTTGGGAGCGAGCCTACCCAAGTGCCCCATAGCAAGTGGCTTGCTATGGTGGCTCTTGGAGAAAAGGAGGAGCCTAGAGCCCAGAAGAGGGGTTTGGGGTCGCACTGTGCAAAACCATTGCACAGAACAGGTAAGTATAATAAAGTATATATATATATTTTTTTTTATTTTAGGAAAAAAAAATAAAACCACTTTAAGTGTAAGAACAGAAACAGCACTACTAAAAATGTTAGTAAGTATCTGCATATCAGAGTACCTCAAAGCAGGGGCGGACTGACCATTTGGAAACTCGGGCACTGCCCGAAGGCCCGGGGTCAGTAGGGGGCCCCATGAGATGCCCCTGGTACCTTTTTCATAGGCTTTTTTGAGTTTGGGCAAGGACACAGGGGCCCCATGATCCCCTATTGCCCGGGGGCCCCATGAGTTGTCAATCCGCCCCTGCCTCAAAGTATAAGGTACATAAATTGAAAATGGACCTGAGGTGTTGAGAGTGCTGAATGGCATCAGTGCTTTAAAATTGCTTTAAAGGGAATTTGTAGTGGCTTTTTTGTAGTCACGTAAATATGAAACATTGCATATGAGTATTTCAAATTTCAAATTTCAAATTTATGTGAACTCTCACCTTGTAAACAACCACTTCAGAAAATGAAAAGCAAAACATTTGTGTATCAATATAAAAACATTATAAATACCTTTTCGTTTTTTTTATAAGTGATCACATACCCTCTGTTCTCAGCTGCCTAAGGAGCCTAGCAAGCTGGAGGAGGAGAAGCAGCAGCTCACTAGTCTTCCCAGTGAATAGCTGTGCTGGGGAAGTGGGGGGAGGAATAGCTGTGTCAGCACAAGCCTGATCATTGGAGGAGAGCAGGCTGGGTTCTCAGCACAGCCAGAAAACTGACCACGTTATGCTATCATGACTAGTGGGGTCAGCTTTTAATAGGCAAACAGAAAGACTGGCAGTAACACCAGGGATTTTACACAAAGGAAACAATACAAAGAGAACAGGATACATTTTCAAACAAGTACATGGTACAGCAAGCACATGTCAGGAATATGACATATTTGGTTGACATATTCTTTAACCTCCAGAAGGTTTTAACCACTTCATGATTAACCATTTTTTTCTATCATGCAACACTGAACCCAAATTAAATTTATATCATTTTGTCTTTATCAGCTTTCTTTTGGTGGTATTTGGTCACCACTGTTTTCTTTATTATAGGAACAAAAGAACACAGAATGTTTTGAAAAAAAAAACAGTATTTTCTAGAATCTGTTATAAAACATATGCAATAAAAATATAATTTCTTAATCAATTTAGGCCAAAATATATTCTGCTACAAGTCTTTCATAAAAATAAATGATACATTATATTGGTAATGGCAGCGATCAGCAACTTATAGTGGGACTGTGATAAGTGTGGTGGGCAATCTGGCGCTAACAGACATTGGCTGAGAGGGACATTGTCTGATCACTGTATTAGTCACTATAGACATCAGTGTCAGTTAGAATACTGTACATTGTACTGATGACACTGGCTGGGAAGGGGTTAACATTTAAGGGCAATCAAGGGGGTAACTGTGTGCCTAACAAGTGCAATGTGTGCTGATTTTACTTACATATCTGACTGTTTTTTCCATTGCTTTTCAGGGAGAAGCAGCAGCCAGATCTTTGTTCTGTTTACACAGGGTTCTGTGTATTTGTAAACACAGAACTCTGTGTTGTGATTGGACAGAGCTGATCAGCAGGTTTCAAACTAAATCATTGGCTGAAACCTGCCGACAAACTCATGCTATATCCAATCACAGCACAGGTCATCAGGGGACACACTAGCCTGAGACCCAGAAGCCAGGTGGTGATGTATTGGCGAGTACATTGCTAAGCCTGGCTGTGCCACCCTTCCGCAGTACATGTACTGAGAGCAGGCAGCAATCAGTTAAGCTCCCATTCAGCAAAAGGAGTTATTATTATTATTATACAGTATTTATAAAGTGTCAATAGTTCGCTCAGCGCTGTACATTACAAAGGGGGACAGAACATGTGACAGAACAATACCAATACAATGCAAAACATGAGTTATAGGTTCCTTTTCATGTGTTTACTAATCTGACTTTAGCTGAGTTACTGAAATAATGCCAAAACTTTACAAAGCTCAATAGCCCAATCTTGAAAGTTTGATGTTTTGGTTTTTTTCTTCATATTTTATTAAGAAATAGAAAAGACAATACAAAACATCACAGTGAGATGTATTTAAAAAATGGTTTAATACAATTCCGGACATAAAAAGGGCCATGGAAACAAGGACTTCTAATATATATAATCATTTCTTTTGTAAGTTTTCTTGATACTACAAGTACGCATGGCAGTTTTTGTGAAGTATGCACAGGACCGCACTTTATAATAAGTAGAAAATATTGTTCTCTGCAGGGTACAAGGTTGTGCACTTTTTTGATATTACAAGTACACATGGCACTTTTTGTGAAGTACTCACGGCAAGGTTGCACTTTACATTAGGTGGAATATACTGTTTTCTGGAGGACATAAGAATTCCTATTATACATTTCGTTCTGCACGTTGTTTAATATGACAAGGTACATACTAATTCAAAAAATTACATGGATACATTGTTATTGGTGGTTTTAGAGATCTTTATTAATTATTTATGTATTTATTTATTCATATGATTACACAAATATCAAAATTGTTGCACTACACTTTTGATATAAGTATACACTGGGGGGGAGTATATCAAAACTGGAGCAGCCAGAATCTGAGGAAGCTGTGCATGGCAACCAACCAGTTTCTAGATTTTATTTTCAAATCTTACCTGAATAAACTGAAGATAGAAGCTGATTGGTTGCCATGCAAAACTGCTTAGCATCTGCCTATTCCAGTTTTGATAAATGTTCCCCATTTTGTTTCAGGCAACCTTATGTAAACACACAATATTACACATTTTTTTCCTAAGGGCAAAATGTATTAAAGACTAAAAATGAAATGTGGCTTACTTCTGGTGTTTAAAATGCAATAAATAATAAGGAATAGCCTTTACAAAATATACTTTAAATCTGAAGAAACATTTTCACTCCTCAAGAGTTATAAAAAACAGGGTAAGAGCTGAAAAATTGATCTAAGACTGGCAACATTTCAAAACAAAGGTCTGCTTCTTAGAAAGAGTAAGAAAGAAAGACCCAGGGGTACTTAAACTAGGATGCAGGAGGAAGGAAGAAAAAAGAAACTGGGCAGATGGATCAGTTAGTTGGAAGACATTAGTTGAGGGTGAAATGGAAAAAGACCAGGGAATAACTACATTAGTGAATACAGGTACAGTTTAACGTTTGGTTGTAGAAAGGATATTTGAAAGATAGTTTAACAGATAGCTTATTAACCACATACAGGGTTATGCACTAGATATATCATAATGTTATATAGCCTGTATGTTATTATAAGACACAATTGTAAAACAAAGCTATGTTCACTTTGGGTAGTAAGTAAAAACTTGAACAGATGGGTGGCTATGGCTGTATTATATCTGAAAATGTTACTAAATTGTTTCACACCATTCAGCACAGATGCTTAATGTCTGTTGGTCTATTGGTTTATATGGCTTAAAAACTGCATCCAAAAAATCTGTGATCAATGACTCATAATCTAAATGTCTAAATGGTCTAAGGAAATAAATGGTGTTCCCCATGGTTCAGTTTTGGAACAAATATAATAAAATATAATTGTATTATATATTTTGTACAGCAAACTGACCTATGCAATGCATGATTGAGCAACTAAATAATATTCATGGATTAATGTAAAGCTATGTATTTTGGGGTAAATGTATGCATCCAATAATGAATTACTGATATTATAAAAGACATATGCAATCTTGGGCAAACTGAATAGAGAAAAGCTGCACCATGGCAAACAGTGTACATGGACAAAGTGCACTAAACAGTAAACATTGCTTACCGGGGCATGATTAAATAGATAGCTCGTCAGATTGACGAAATGCATAAGGTGGAACCTCAGGATCTGGCAAACCCACAAAATCAGACTTGACACACGGTACACTCAGAAGTGATGCATAATTCACCTGAAATGATGTAAGCACCTTGCTTGCACTGAGACACAGTGGGGCTGGGAGCCAAGAGAAGGATGTGCAAGTATGTTCCTTGTGCAAGGCTAATGCACAATATTTTGTAAGTCTGTTGTTGTTCCTATGCATTTTTTAATAAACTATTTTACGCAATGGAGGCCTTTCCTTTCTTGCTATGTTAAAAGCTGTCTGGCATGAGACTTACCCGGGAGTGGATTTGTGAGGTGTGACAGTAGAATTGAAACAGACTTACCCAAGGAGGAAAAGCCCCCTTTTTGGAGTATAAAAAGGAGCTCACAATTATCTGGTGAGCTTTCAGATGTGAAGGTGGTGGTAAACGGAGGTATAAAGTTGGTGTGGCTTTAGGAATTTTGGTGAAGCAATGTAACATTGATCTATGGTCACTAATAAGAAACACAGGACACTTTAATATTGTTAAGCACTGGACATATTAAAGAATAGCACTGGACACTTTTTCAATTACCTTTATACAGTTTGATGTATATAATTTTTTGATGAAATTATTCACTGATTTATAAATGTGATATATAACTTTACTAACCTTATTGCACATGAATCTTCATAAGCGTAGGTCATTTATAGCAATATATATGTATATATATATATATATATATATATATATATACAGTATTCTGTACAGTATATGGTAATCATGATTAAATAGTTTGAACCTATTTCTTGCACAGATAGTCCTTTAATATACAGCGTATTCCCTAATTGCTGTGCCACAAGAGAACATCACACAGACAAACATAACCTTCAAGACAAATTGTTATAATCTTCCTTTACAAATGTTTTTCTGCATACAGAAAATCCTGATCCTAGCTTGAGTCAGGAACTACAGAACAACCATCAACTGTTGAAAATGTGGTCTTTGTAACCTGTGTTGCATGTATTCTAAACAAAGTGTATCAGACTATGTAATTGACTGCCAGGAATATGTAACATATAGCACATCTTACAGTGTGCAGAAGTCAGAGGTATGCCTAAAGTAGGAATAAATGTTCAGACCAAACTTTGCCTGATCAGACTGAACTTCACCTTTTTGCTTTTTCTACAGGAGATGAACATCATATATAGTAACTTTTTTCTTCCACTACTGTCCTTAGCAGCTTTATATATCCATATCATCTACAATATAACCTTTAATATACAGTATATATCACAATACACTTATTTTGGTGGTCAGTGTATAATCCCCTGTTTGATCAGTGCTCGGCGTAGATGCATACATGTGGTCACACGTATACACAAATGTATAATTGTTGTGATTCTGGACTGCTAGAAAATTACTACGAAAAAAGTGACTCCTGCAACTGTTCGACTGCTTTTGTATTTTACTGTACAAGTTTAAGAAGTGGATCCCTGCAGAGCACAGGTGGTGGGGCATGTAACAATTGACTTGACAGTGCCCATTCCATACCCCAAGAAATTACTGTTATATACTTTCATTAAGAACATTAAATACATTTTCCACTATTTAATTAAATATCATCCAGTAGTTCATTGTCTGCAATCTACATATGATAATGTTTCTATGTGGAAGATACACAATTAGCTTTATGCCAATGGAGATCTATTGCCACCAATGTCATTTTTTGTAATTTTAATAAAGTGGTAGTAAACTCCACTTTTGAACTTGTACCTATAGGTAAGCCTATAATAAAGCTTATGTGTAGGTACATTGAATATCTCCTAAACTTGCTGTGTTTATGTCCATTCAAAGGACCAGAGCCAGAAAACCCAGAAGGGAGAATGGGGGAAGATGGAAGCCATGTCACCGCTGGAGGGCTTTGTTCTAAGGCAAGCATTTCATATTGTGCTAGTGTGCGATGCATATTAGCACATTATGCCATTGCCTTGCAGGGGATTTTTTTTTATGAAAGGCAGCAGTTTACTACCACTTTATTGGGAAAAGAGACCACATCAGGTACCACTCAATGCAAAGGCTACCTTATATCAGGGTGTGTAAAAGGCCATCCTCAGGCCCCTGGGCCTGATGGTTACACAGCCGAATTTTACAAACTTATGACCAAAACCCTTTCTCCCACCTTACAATTGGTATTTCAATCAATTCAGGGGGGAGGGGATTATTTACCCTCTGGTTTAAAGGCCCACATACAATTGATTGCCAAAAAAGACAAAGTTCCATCGGATCATATCGGCCAATATCCCTACTAAACCTAGACGCAAAACTCCTGTCCAAGATTATCGCTTCACGCCTTGCAAACATACTGCCCACTCTCCTCCATCCCTCGCATGCGGGGTTTGTACAGGGACGTTCGGCGGCATCTAACATTCGTAAAATGATATCGGTTCTGAACCAGGCCTCAGGTGGCTCTTCCCAAGATACTGCAATTGTTTCCCTAGATGTCGAAAAGGCATTTGATAACGATAATTTTGAATGGCTTTTCTTAGCACTACGGAAATTTGGATTTGAGGGCCCTTTTATGCATTTGGTCCAAGCCATGTATTCGTCACCAACAGCTCAAGTGGTAGCAGTGGGCCTCACATCCAACCCGAATCGGCTACACAAGGGCACTAGGCAGGGCTGTCCTCTGTCCCCTTTACTTTTTAACTTGGCCTTAGAACCGTTAGCACGCTATCTGTTGTTTCACTCTGAACTCCATGGCATCATAATTGGTCAACAGGAGTTGATACTTGCCCTATTTGCAGATGATATTTTAATTTTTACCTCTAACCCATCTCTGGACTTGACATACATACAGCATATTTTCTCCTCCTTCCGTGTCAGGAATGGACTTGCCAATAGTGGTGGGACTCACCTGCCTTGTGGGCTGCAGTACCAGGGCTAGCCAGCGGGTGCTCTCAACAACCAGAGGTTCACTTTGGCAATTAGCCATCACCTGGGGCTGATTGCAGGTGGTGTATTTAAGGGATGGCCAGACCTGCAGTCTGTGCCTTGGTGTGTGTTTTTCCATGGGCCCCTGTATCTTGTAACCTGCATTCCTGTTCCTGTTTCTGCCTGACTTGTTGCCGACCCTGCCTGATCCTGACATCTGCTGACTTTTCCTGTTTGATCCCTGGCTTGTGACCCTGACCATTCTCTGCCTGACCCCCTGTACCTACCTGTCCGTTAGTTGCTGTACCCGGCTCGGAACCTGACTACTCTCCGCCTGCTCCTCCTGTACCTACCTGCCCGATAGTTATCGACCCGGCCTGCCTGACTACGTTGTGCTCTATATGTGTATGTACCTGTGTATCTATATCAGTTTAGGTTTGGGTTTGTTTCACCTTGTTGTATATATTTGTGTTAGCTTGGGGTTTGGTGCACTGCGTTTATATTTGTATTGTTAGTCTTAATAAATTGTCTTATTTATACCATATCTGAAGCCTGCGTTTCCCTGTGTCAGTACACACACCTCTGGTCACACCCGCATCCCTGACATTACACCAAGGCCATCCTGACCAGAAGTGGCTGCACAGGGAAGCCATCTTGGCTTGTTGCTGGGAAGGATGGATCTTGATGAGGTTGTGTATTTGTCGCTGCTGGTTTTTGATGACAGAGAATATGCTTTTCAGACTCTGAGGGAGTATACCCGGGATCAACTGCTAGAATGTATACGGGTCGCTCATGTTCTAGTAGATCAGGGCACAGAGTTCTCTGAGGTTTACCTTTGATTCAGGTTTGTGCAGAGTTGGCTTCATCTGGTACTCCTGAAAGCAGGAATGACTTTTTTCCACCATTTAGTGCAGACCAGGTAGAGTCCCTGGTATGGTTATTAGAGGATGATGTGGATTGCTTCTTGGAGCATTATGCTGCATGTTCACAACAGGTGTCAGGGCTCCCAGGTATGACCAGAGGTGTGTGACTGATGCAGGGAAACGCAGACTTCAGATATGTGATAAACAATACAATTTATTAACACTAACCATACAAACATAAACGCAGTGCAATACTAAACATAATACAGTGCAAACAAACCAAACCAAACCACCCACAGATAACAGTACATACAAGCATGCGTCGTCAGGCAGGCCGGGTCAATATCAATTGGGCAGGTAGGTACAGGGGGAGCAAGCAGAGAATGGTCGGGGTCACAGGCCAGGTTCAGCAGGTAGCAAGCAGCGTACAGAGGGTCAGGCAGAGGGACAGAAACAGGATGCAGGACAGATACAGGGCCCAGGACAAACACAACACCAAGGCAGAGTCTGTGGGTCTGGCCATCCCTTAAATACCCCAGCATCATCAGTTCCAGGTGTTAGCTGGCTGAAAGGTTGAGTCTCTGATTGCTGGGAGCACCCGCTGGCCAGCCCTGGTACTGCAGATCAAAAGGCAGGTGAGTCCCACCATTGCTGGCCAGTCCATTCCTAACAACAGGTATTAAGGGATTGTATAAACGCAGTGCAATCTTTGACCAGACAGGCTTTGTGTAAGCTGAGCTTTGTTCAACCCATACTGCAGACATGGTCAGACTTGTTGAACCCAGCCTCAGTCAGCTTACAACATCATTCCTCCGCTCAAGGCACTCTTCCTGCATCCCCGACAGCACCCCCAGTGACGGCCCAGTATACTCTGCTAACTACCACATATCAGTCCTCTGCTCCCACTCGCTGCACCTATCCTTTCTTTAACCCTGTAAAGAAGTCCTCTGTAGCAACTGCTCCCTCCTCTGTTCCATCCTCCAGCTCTTCTCTGTCTTCAGCTGCTCCATCCGTTTACAAACCTGCGCTTACTTACAGTGCTCCGGTAAGTAAAACCAGGAAAAGGAGAAAATTCTTTCCAACCAATACCATCCTGCCAGTATCCAAACTGGTCAGCCTGCCATCTGAGAACCCGCCTTCCGTGGTGCAGCCTGGTGCCTCGGCGCCCACAATTCAGCCTGATGTCTCTACCCAGCATGATGTCTCTACCCAGCATGATGTCTCTACCCAGCATGATGTCTCTATTCAGCCTGATGTCTCTACCCAGCCTGATGTCTCTACCCAGCCTGATGAACTGATCCAGCCTGATGATCCTATTATGCCAGATGACTCGATGCCCGCTGTCTTGCCAGATGACTGGGAGCCCACTGTCTTGCCAGATGACTCGGTGCCCGCAGTCTTGCCAGACGACTCAGTGCCCGCAGTCTTGCCAGATGACTCGGTGCCCGCAGTCTTGCCAGACTACTCGATGCCCGCTGTTCCGCCAGGCGACTCAGTGCCCGCTGTCTTGCCAGTTGATTCGGAGCCTGCTGTCTTGCCAGATGACTTGGAGCCCGCTATCTTGCCAGATGACTCGGAGCCTGCGGTCTTGCCAGACGACTTGGTGCCCGCGGTCTTGCCAGACGACTCGGTGCCCACGGTCTTGCCAGACGACTCAGTGCCCGCAGTCTTGCCAGACGACTCGATGCCGGCTGTTCCGCCAGTTGACTCGGAGCCCACTGTCAGGCCGGTTGACTCAGAGCCCGCTGTTGTGCCTGGTGACTCGGGGGCCCGCGGTCTTGCCAGATGACTCGGTGCCTGCGGTCTTGCCAGATGACTCGGTGCCCACAGTCTTGCCAGACGATCCAATGCCTGATGACCCAGTGCCCACTGTCATGCCTGGTGACCCGATGCCCCCTGTCGTGCCTGATGACTCGATGCCCGCTGTCGAGCCAGACGATCCAATGCCTGATGACCCAGTGCCCGCTGTCATACCTGGTGACCCGATGCCCGCTGTCGTGCCAGTTGACTCAGAGCCAGCTGTCACGCCTGGTGACTCGGTGCCCACTGCCTTGCCAGATGACTCGGTGCCCGCTGTCGAGCCAGATGACCTGATGCCTGGTGGCCCGATGTCCGCTGTCGTGCCTGGTGACCCGATGCCCGCTGTTGAGCCAGATGACCTGGTGCCCATGGTCGAGCAAGACGATCCAATGTCTGATGACCCGGTGCCCGCTGTTGTACCTGGTGACCCGATGCCCGCTGTCGAGCCAGATGGCCTGGTGCCCGCCGCTTCGCCTGGGGGCCCGTTGCCCACCGCTCTGCCTGGGGGCCTGGTGCCTGCCGCCCTGCCTGGTTGCCTGGTGCCTGCCGCCCTGCCTGGTTGCCCGGTGCCTGCCGCCCTGCCTGGGGGCCTGGTGCCCGCCACTCCGCCTGGTGGCCCGGTGCCCGCCGCTCTGCCTGGTGGCCCAGTGCCCGCCGCTCCACCTGGGGGCCCGGTGCCTGATGCCTTGCCTGGTTGCCCGGTGCCTGCCGCCCTGCCTGGTTGTCCGGTGCCTGCTGCTCCGCCTGGGGGCCCGGTGCCCGCCGCCCTGCCTGGTGGCCCAGTGCCTGCCGCTCCGCCTGGTGGCCCGGTGCCTGCTGCTTCACCTGGTGGCCCGGTGCCCGCCGCCCTGCCTGGGGGCCCGGTGCCTGCCGCTCCACCTGGTGGCCTGGTGCCTGCCGCTCCGCCTGGTGGCCCGGTGCCTGCTGCCCCGCCTGATGGCCCGGTGCCCGCTGCTCTGCCTGGTGGCCCGGTGCCCGCTGCTCCGCCTGGTGATCCGGCGTCCAGCCTGATGTACCTGCGTCCGGTGCCCAGCCCGAAGTGCCTCCGTCCGGTGTACAGCCCGGAGTGCCTCCGTCCGGTGTGCAGCCTGGAGTGCCTCCATCCGGTGCCCAGCCCGAAGTGCCTCCGTCCGGTGCCCAGCCCGAAGTGCCTCCGTCCGGTGCCCAGCCCGAAGTGCCTACGTCCGGTGCCCAGCTCGAAGTGCCTCCGTCCAGTGCCCAGCTCGAAGTGCCTCCGTCCGGTGCTCAGCCCGATGTGCCAGTCTTTGATATCCCGCCAGTCACCGGACCCGGGCGGTGGAACATTTTGCCCAGCTAGGACTGTTTGGAGCGTCCTGAGGCCGCTCCTTGAGGGGGGGGGTACTGTCAGGAATGGACTTGCCAATAGTGGTGGGACTCACCTGCCTTGTGGGCTGCAGTACCAGGGCTGGACAGCGGGTGCTCTCAACAACCAGAGGTTCACTTCGGCAATTAGCCATCACCTGGGGCTGATTGCAGGTGGTGTATTTAAGGGATGGCCAGACCTGCAGTCTGTGCCTTGGTGTGTGTTTTTCCATGGGCCCCTGTATCTTGTAACCTGCATTCCTGTTCCTGTTTCTGCCTGACTTGTTGCCGACCCTGCCTGATCCTGACCTCTGCTGACTTCTCCTGTTTGATCCCTGGCTTGTGACCCTGACCATTCTCTGCCTGACCCCCTATACCTACCTGTTCGTTAGTTGCTGTACCCGGCTCGTGACCTGACTACTCTCCGCCTGCTCCTCCTGTACCTACCTGCCCGATAGTTATCGACCCGGCCTGCCTGACTACGTTGTGCTCTATATGTGTATGTACCTGTGTATCTATATCAGTTTAGGTTTGGGTTTGTTTCACCTTGTTGTATGTATTTGTGTTAGCTTGGGGTTTGGTGCACTGCGTTTATATTTGTATTGTTAGTCTTAATAAATTGTCTTATTTATACCATATCTGAAGCCTGCGTTTCCCTGTGTCAGTACACACACCTCTGGTCACACCCGCATCCCTGACATTCCGCCTGTGTTCAGGTCTCCGAATAAATTTTTCAAAAAGTGAGGTGCTCCCATTACATCAATCACGCCCCCCGTCATGGACTCAAAATTCGATCTTTAAAATCGCTCATAAACATATCACCTATCTAGGCATAAAAATAGGGAAATTAGCTTCTTCTTTATACACGCTTAATTATACACCAACGATAGTCAAAATCATTGAGGAACTGGAGATGTGGAGGGAATTACCACTTTCTCTTTTGGGCAGATCACATTTATTCAATATGGTAAGCTTCCCAAAACTTCTCTACCCACTCCAAACCATACCACTTCTTCTCAAACACAGTGACATAAATAAGTTAAATTGAGCACTTTCTAGATTTTTATGGAGAGCCAAGCGTCCCCGTATTGCACTCGCCAAATTATTTTTACCGCAAAGCGAAGGAGGCTCTGGCCTCCCGAATGTACGTGTTTACAATCTCTCCTGCTTGCTACGTGTAAGTCTAGACTGGCTCATTCACTCCTCCAAATTTTATAACTACCACATTGAATCTGCAATAGCACATCCTTACGATCTCACAGCCTTATTACACTCCAATGTCAACTCTCTCCCATCTCACCTAAAATACAATTCACTCATCCGCGACACTCTTAATACATGGAGGGAAGTCAGGCGTAAACTGGGGATCTCTCCGTGGCTGTCTCGCGTTTTCTACCTATTCATCATAACCCCTCCTTCCCTCCTTCGCAATCCTATGATGCTTATGTAACCTGGTCAAATCAAAATTTAACTTTGGTACAACGCCTATATGACACCTCTACAGGTTCCCCAAAATCTCTCACTGACATTCAGCAAACCTATGGATTACCATCACACCACTTCTTCTATATTCTTCAAGTAAGGAACTATGTTAATACAGTTGCACCTATGAAAGCAAATAGATTTCGTACCACGTTTCTGGATGTCCTAGCGAACTCTTGAAAATATACAATATCAAATGTGTACAGACCCTTGAACCTATTGTATGCCAAACCCTTTGAGTCATACACTGCTGTAAAATCCTGGATCAAAGAATTTGACAATACATTTACAGGTGAACACTTACTAGCGGGCTTCAACTCCACATGTGCCTTCAACCACAATGAATTCTGGCGTGAACAGCAATTCAAGATCCTACACCGTGCCTACATGCCCTGTCAATACTCAAGAAATGACCAGGCTCTGTCTACCTGCCCACTCTGTGGAAAGCAAAAACCTTCTCTATATCATAGATTTTGGAGCTGCCTTTATATCTCCGCATTCTGGAAGCAGGTAGTCAAATTTGTATTAATCATCACTGCCTTTCAACTCCCCATTCACCCGCTACCTCTCCTTTTCGGATACATGGATCCACCTGCCATTGGTCTCTTCTCAATCATCCTCCTTCAGAAATAATAAACCCTGGATATCCACATGCCTACTCATAGCTAGACGGGCTATTCTCTGAAAATGGACCTCCAACTGTCCCCCTAATCTATTAGACATCAAACAAGAGCTCAACTCTCTTTTGCGTCTTGACAGACTTGATCTAATTTCTTCCCCGACCTCCTCAAAAGAGACCCGTTATCCGGGTAAATGGGAATCTTACACCACAGGATCCATGTCTGCAACTGAACAAACATTTTTTCTCCGGAACTCTAGCCTACTGAGCCGCCCATAATACTTTCTATGAGTCTTGAGTCATAGGGGCCATAGCAAACATGATTGTTCACATGTGGGGTCAATAACTATGCTGATATGTGGATTCATTTTTACCATACTTGCTCCTTCTCTGCTTTATTAGGCTTTGCCTTTATCTTTTACTTCTTGTACATTTTGACCATTTGATCAACTTCCTTGTATATACACTAGGCTCTCGCTAGTTTCAGAATCCCACACTAAGCAACTGGAATGAGGTTTATCCCTCATTTCAATTTACCTTTGATGGAACCCGAGGACACCGACTTCCTTCTCTTCTCTTATCACATCTCATGTATCTTTGTCCCTTCTCTCCTCTTTGTTATCCTTTTTTTACCGTCTCTCTAAGGCCTTAACTGGTCCCAGGACAACATCTACATCTCCATTTCCTAACTCTTCCTATCTCATCACCCCTCCCTTTTTTTTTTTCTCTTCTTTGGTTCTTTACTGATGGTTAACGACTGACACCTGTATACATCCTCATCATCTAACTCTGCTCTCTGGCTTATTAGCTCTTCCCTCTACACACATGTTATTGTCTCATCTCTTACCACACGCCCAATCACCATTATTCTACTGACCATTTTTGATGTCATGTCAATGTTACATTGGTGTCATATTTGATTTGTCATGGTTGTACATACCTTGTAAAATGCCAATAAAAATTTCTCTTAAAAAAAAAAAAAAAAAAAGGCCATCCTCAATGTTAATGGGTTATTTACAGATGTAAATTATAAGCCAATGACCAGAAATGCAAAGTTCTAGGTTATACAGAGGGGCCCCTACGGGGCTCTGTGATCTCTAATTAGGCCACTGATCCAGCACTGGCAAATGATGAGCTAATGTAAACACATTGAAAAGGTTATCTATATTTGTTGCTGACTTGCTCCACTTTTTTGGCACTTCCTTCCTTGTGAATTGTGCTGGTCAGTTGCCAGTAATTCTTTTTATGCACTTGTTACTTTGACTTCACATAACCTGCTTTGTGAACCTCTCTGGAAAATTGTCATATTCCTAATTGTACTATAGGTGGGAAAAATTATTTACACACAAGATTTAGTTCCAATTTACGTAACTAGCAATTGAAAAAGATATGATTGACAAGCTTATCAATGAGTTTTATGAGCTGCAGCTGTGATCTGGTAATACTAATCTATACGCTTTTGTGGCACAAACAGTTTTGTACCAGAGAAACTTTATTAAACCAGTTTAAAAGTATGCTTTTTTTATGTAGATACACATTCAAACAATAATAATATATTTCAGAGAAAGCTTTCTGCCGTAATGGGCATGAGTGCTGTAAATTACTGTGCCGGGCTTTCTTCACAGCAAGTGCTTAAGAATTTTACAGTTGCTGTCATATGTAACGTTTCAGAATGTACAATAGGCTAACCCTGGTTCTGGACCTGAGTGCTTTTCTACAGTGTCAGTTTTATTGAGGCCATGTTTTCAGCATCAAAGGGGATTTTAATGCTGTAACTGGAACAGAGTATGAAAAGAAAAAAGGAAAAGTGAGTTGAGCATATACATTACACTTTATTCTCAGTGTGTGACATCTGTGTCCCAAATTTTAGAGGAAGTTAATGTATCTCATTCACAGGGGCTTTTGTTACTTGCTGTACATGCAGCTATGTGAGAAATAGCTTTAGTGATATGTTTTACAAAATTGTATTTAAAAATTTCAATCTGCTCTGTCCTACAAAAGCCACACTGATTAGTGTATCTGTTTGCCTAATCTGTAGTGTTAATTACTATAATTATAGACTTGCTTTTGTGATAAGGGAAGGAGGTGTGTGCAAAGAAAAAAAGATTAATATCCTTCCCACGCCACTAATTTTAGACATCTTCATGAACTAAAGCTGGCCATACATGGATCAAAATTTGGCTGAGCAAGGGCCAGCCAACTTTTGTTCCATGTATGGGCAAGGCTGATTGTATCCAAGTCAATCCATGGATCGATTTTCTTTTCTTTCTTTCCATCAACGGGGGAAGGAAAGAAAATCAAATCATCCATGGGCTGCCTTAGCTGACTGAAATGTCTTCAGCATCTGCTATACCTTCAGTATCTGAAACTTCTAGAAGTGTCAGATCCCTGGTCCTTATTAGCACTCTGTGGTTCATTCCTATGACAACTATACCATTAAAGGATTCTATAACAAAGTAGGGATGGTGGATCAAACCACAGAGCTTAGTGGGGGTTCAGGCATCCGAAACCGGATGCTGAAGATTTTCCAGCCAGCATAGCCCTTAAAGATAGCGGAGATTAGTGGGGACAGCAGGAGGGGTAGGTATTAATCAACTTGCAGCACAACAGAAAGTGACACACTAATGTGTATTGCAGTACAGTGCACAGACAGAAATGGTCTGTGCACCATTTTTGAATGGGCTGCCTTAAAGCAATTTACATTAACATGATGTATAGAATCCAAAGGAACAGCGCTAAGGAGACTTAGGCTTTTGGTTAATAATAACTCCACAAAGTACTCAAAAAGCCTAAGTCTCCTTAGCGCTGTTCCTTTGGATTCTATTCACCACTTTTCTAGTGTGGCATTAGCAGCTGAGGATCTATTGGCTTCCAATAATCTGGGATTTCAGCACTTGGATCTCTTATTGTTATTGCAAATTAACATGTGTTGACACATGCATTAATGCAAGGCAATAGTGTGAATGGGCTATAGAGATGGTAACCTCAGTCATGTTTTTACTGCTGTGTGTGTCTTGCCCTGATAAACAAGGACCAGGGACCAGGCAAAACAAAGCACACCTACAACCAACCCAATGCACTCCTGACAGATTTTCACTGCAAATGTCATTTCCTAGCCTGGCATCTGAATGTAAAGAAAAGGGCAGTGTATACCAGGTGATATCATTGAGAGAACTTCAAGAATGATGACACCCTGGATCCCCTGCCCCTTTACATTCACAGCATTCACATAATACACAGTAATTCTCAACAAGAGTCTGTTGAGGGTGCATCATGTCTTCCGTAAGCGTATTTCAGTTGGACAGGTCAGTGCCATCATGCATTATGATTGGCATGAATCTATCTCTTAATTTATTTACACTATGAAACCTTTTTTTTAACTAAAGAGCTTTATCAAATGTGGTGCATGTTTATTTACGTTGTATGTTTATTTTGGTGAATAAGTAATCAACGTTACTATATACTCCTTACTCATTTATGTGGTGGGGGTAAGAGAAGATATCTTGGGCTGCCTTATTTTAAAAGGTGCTTCCAAATTCCAATAAATCCCCCTCTCGCAGACCCCCACATACACGGGCAATGCATGTGGTGAAGAGGAGGGACCCCCATGGCAAGGTACCCTCCATTGGTTGAGGTCATGTGAACTGGTATAGCTCAGGGGGCAGATGCTAGTTGCCCCCTCCTTATTCCTGGACTGCTTAGATAAGGGTCTGGTATGGATCTTGAAAAAACCCCATGCTTTTGTGTTTTTGCTTTGGGTCCCTACTTAAAACCAATACTGGACTTCAATTTTTTTCCCTATAGCGTCTTTCGTAACTACTTCCTGTCCGGCCCATATACATAAACGGCCAGACGGGAGCAGTGCAGGAGCAAGTTGCCATTTATAAACGGCCTCCACATTCACTGCCTGTGCGCGTTCCGGAGGACACAGCAGAACACCGATCGCTGTATGGGACCTCTTTGTGAGGTCCCGATTCATGTGATCCCTGACTGGCCAATCAGTGATCACATGAGCAGTATTAAACAAGATGTCACTTCCTGACATCATTGCTCACTACTTGTGAATTCTGTGAATGATCACAGAGGTCACATGGTACAGGGCTATTCACAACAGCCTTGTACCATGTGACAGGCTGTGACCAATCACAGCTCGCATAGTATTTCTCAATGGCTGCAAAAATGCAACCAGAGAAAAGGAGAATCTATTGCTTTTACAGCCTTTATGGGTGTAAAAGAAATCCCTGTAAAAAAAGAAAAAAAAATCTTCATCACCCTCCACAAGTAGTAGTGTCACTATGGTGACACTGTACTGCTAGGGTGATGGTATGTTAAAAAAAACAAAAACATAAATAATAACATAAAAATGTAAAAAAAAGTTTGAAAATTATAATTTTTTGTTACAAACTAATTTGTTTTTTTTTTATTTTACTAAAAAGATAGATGAATACATTTTGGCCAAGATTTATGAAGAAAGATTATTTATTTGCAAATGTTTAAAGAAAAACACTTTTTTTTTCAAAATGTTTGGACTTTTTCATTTATATAGCAAAAAAATAAAAATTCCAAAGGTGAATAAATACAACCAAAATAAAGTTTTATTTGTCTCAAAAAATTCTAAAACATTCATATGGGTACAGTGTTGCATGACCGCGCAATTGTCATTCAAAGTGTGATAGCACTGAAAGCTGAAAATTGGCCTGGACAGGAAGGGGGTGAAAGTGTCTGGACTTGAAGTGGTTAAAATCCAAACCAGACCCTCATCAAGGATAAGAGTTTGGTATGTATTTTTAGAAGGGAACCCCGTTCATGCTCTTTTTTGTTATTTTTTGTAGGTTCTCTCCTTAAAATTCATGCCAGGTCTGGTTTGGATGGCAAATGTCATTTAGGGGCAATTAAAATAGTACTTTTTGTACTGAACATGTCACTTTTGCTTTAGTACATTGTACAGATGCACCACTTCAAGTGCAGTTTTAAGGCATTTCCCAAGTATTTCATAACCTTTGTCAGTACCTTGCCTATTAGCTTTGCAAATGGAGAGAACTGATTTTCAAGATTTTCCTCCCATTGACTTCATGGAGGTTTGTATTCAAGTTGGAAAATTGTGGATTTTTGGACTTCAAATATGCCTGCAAATTGAACTCAAACAGATTCACCCATAATTACTTTCCAGCACACAGGTGTGCAAATGTTCAAACATCTGTTGATTAAAGCAAAAAAGACACTCTTGAGAATGCTTTTCTAAGATGGGATCATACCATAAAGTTTAATATCATCTTTGCATTATACTAAACATATTGCATGGTTATACACTATATGACCACTAACCTGTCATTTCTTATATTGCACAGAAGACGACCTTGAATTATTCATTTAGTTCATTTTAGTTCAGGTGTCTATGACTGCTAAATAATTATCAATCCATGCATAGAAAATAAATAAATAAATACCTTTTATAAAAACCCATACTTAAACTGTCTATTAATATAACTGTCTTGGGTCAAGGAAAATTACTTACTCAGGGATGTCTCTTCTCTTTTATAACCATAGACAGTATGCAAAGCGAATTCCATAAATTTAAATAATTTATAATCTGAGATATGAAAAAAAACTGGACTTTCAAGGACACTGAAAAACTTTTTCCTGTCTCTAAAGCCCATTGAAATTTTAAGTATAATATTTAGGCTTCAATATCCACTTAATGTTGTTTTAAACATGGGTATACTTAAAGCTGAAGTGTAAGAAAAAGCCTTATTGGGGCATTAGCTACTTACAAATAAGTTACTTCTAATGACGCGTGCTCCACTAATGGCTGCAGCTTTTGTTCTTACATGCAGCTTCTGATAATAGAGTTACAGCTGAAGTTCTGGTGGTCACTCACTGTGCAGCGCCTCCATTTAGAACACGTATTGGCTCAAATTGTACGGCAAAGAATCAGATGAGATTTAAACAGGAATGTGGTGCAATTCCTGTCCGAATTACATGCAGTTTTGATTTTGTATGGCTCAAATTGCACTGAAATTTGCACTGCACTCACAGGGAAACTGCTTGTGATTCAGACAGGAATCGCACCACATTCCTGTTCAAATCACATGTGATTCTTTGCAGTGCAATTTGAGCCCATTCATTTTGTATGGGCTCAGATCGCACCACAAAGGTATCAGTAATCTGTATCAGTGAGTACTAGTATAGGTACTTGTTGATAAAAAGATTATCGGTGCAACCCTAATACACATAGTAGGGGCCAATTTAAACAGGAGCCAATTAACCTACCAGCATGTCTTTGGAGTGTGGGAGGAAACTGGAGTACCCAGAAGAAACCCACACAGAGACAGAAAGAGCATGCAAACTCCAGGCAGGTACTGCTGTGGTTGGAATTCAAACCAACAACCCTAGTGCTGCCAGAAGTGCCAACCACTTAGCTATAGGCTTTCTGTAGTGGATTTTTCACCATTACTGACTTTACTTTCAAGCACTCATCCTTGACTGTCTTGTTTCACATTACTGAACTGATATCATGAGTTGAATAAATGTTCTTCCCAATTTTCATACTAGATACAAATATGCCATTTCTTTCCCGTCTACCTGCAAGATGCCAAATCTACTAGATTCTTCCCATCCCAATAAATAAAGATGTTTTAATATGACCGGGTACTCTGCCAGTACACACTTACCTAAGTTTGTTTATTACATTGTCGCAGCTTTTCATCTTGAGGTCTAGATGGAATTTGTTATATACCCATATTTAGCATTATTCTTCATTGTCGTAATAACTGCAAAATCTGAATATCATAACTTAAATACAGAAGAGGTGGATGCTTAAACTAAGTCTATTTCTGGTCAAAAACTAAATACTATATACGTTACCATTTATTTTGGTGTTGACATTGAATCTGAGCGTTTCCCTTATTACCTAGTTTGAATACATTCTGAATGCACTGCATAACATATTGTGGACATTTATTGAAACTATCATTTACATATGATCTGGTGCTTCTTTTAAGCTAAGAACATACCCTATCTTGCAAAAGTATTAGGACACCCCTCCAAATCATTGGATTCAGGTGTTCCAATCACCTCCATGGCCACAGGTGTATACAATCAAGCACTTAGGCTTGAAAGCTGCCTCTACAAACATTTGTGAAAGAGTGGGTCGCTCTCAGGAGCCCTGTGAATTCAAACATGGTACCGTGATAAGTTGCCAGCTGTGCAATAAGTCCACCCATGAAATTTCCTTGCTACTAAATATTCCACGGTCAACTGTTAGTGATGTTATAGTACAGTGGAAGCAACTGGAAGCAACAGCAACTCAGCCACAAAGTGGTAGGCTACGTAAAATGACAGAGCTGGGTCAGCGCACACTGCAGCGCACAGAGCGCAGAAGTCACCAACTGTCTGCAGAGTCAATAGCTAAAACTCTCCAAACTTTATGTGGCCTTCAGATTAGCACAACAATGCATGATGGAATGGGTTTCCATGGCTGAGCAGCTGCATCCTGGCCAGGGGCGGACTGACCATTTGGAAACTTGGGCACTGCCCGAGGGCCCGGAGTCAGTAGGGAACCCCATGAGATGCCCCTGGTACCTTTTTCATGGGCATTTTTGAGTTTGGGCAAGGACACAGGGGCCCCATGATCCCCTATTGCCCGGGGACCCCATGAGTTGTCAGTCTGCCCCTGATCCAAGCCTTACATTACCAAGTGCAATGCAAAACGTCGGATGCAGTGGTTTAAAGCAAGCCACCACTGGACTCTAGAGCAGTGGAGAAGTGTTCTCTGGAGTGACGAATCACGCTTCTCTGTCTGGCAATCCGACCTAACAAATGCATTTCTGGAAGAATGGTCAATAATTCCCATAGACACACTCCTTGTGAACAGCCTTCCCAGAAGTGTTGAAGCTGTTATAGCTGCAAAGGGTGGGACAACTCTATATTGAATCCTAAGACTGGATGCCATTTTAGTTCATGTTCTTGTAAAGGCAGGCGTTCCAATACTTTTGTCAATATAGCGTATTTATTTTCTGTACACTGTTAAAACAGACAGATTTTCCTGTGTTTAAAAAACTACTCCTTAACACTTCTAAGTTCTGTGAAAGATCCGAGGTTAAACTCCATTTCTAAATGTGGCACAACTGAGACTGTAAGTGCATAGTCACTTTTTTGCAGCACCATCTGTTTGATCACCAGAGCAAAAGAATAAGGCTATAATCTTTGCATGTATATGCATATTTTTGATAGGCAAGTTCACTACTAAATGTCATCAACTGTTTTACCTTACCAATACTGGCTAAGTCGTTAGCACTTTTGCCTGGCAGCACTAGGGTGGTCAGTTTGAACCCCAACCACAGCATTACCTCTCAGGAGTTTACATGTTCTCCCTGTGTCTGTGTGGGTTTCCTCCCACACTCCAAAGACATGCTGGTAGGTTAATAGTTTCCTGCCTAAATTGGCCCTAGTATGCATACTGTATGTATGAGAGTGAGTTAGGGACCTTAGATTGTAAGCTCTTTGAGGGCAGGGACTGATGAGAATGCATAATACATATGTAAAATGCTCCGTGTAAACACATCCCGTAATTAGATTAAGAAGATAGTACAGGATCAAAGGTTTTGAAAAGAGCAGCTCCACTGGTGCTCCTGGCTCCTCCCTACTGAGTGCCACCAGAGCAAGTTGTTTGCTATGGAGGCACTCATGTGGGCTTGCTCCCAAGCTAGCTCTGTATGTCCATTGGCACACAGAGCATGGCTTGGCCCCACCTCCTACTCCCTCCTCACTGGGTTGATTGACATCAGCCAATGGCTCTCGCTGCTGTCTCTCCGCCAATGAAGAAGAAGAGGGTCGAAAAAGCCTCTGTTCACTGAAATCGGGCTCAGTTAAATATCTGTATGGGGGGGCTGAGGGAGCACTGCATGCAGAAGGTTTTTTTTAACTTAACGTAGAACTATACGCAAAACTTTTTTCCCATTTTCGATAGAGCAGGGGAGGATTTTAACCCCTGTCAGATTTTTTTGCTATCTGTGTCCCATTGCAGAGACTTCCCTTCACTTCCTGTCCCATAGCCAAACAGGAAGTGAGAAAATCTTTGAAAATTAAAGGAATTTCTTCGGGCCCCCAGGTAGCCAGAGTTAGTATTCCCATTGGTAGATTTCTCCTCTAATACTTTTCAGGGGACCGCCCAAAATTTTGGATGTTCTTTTACTTTCTCTTTCAATAATAATGATTAACAGAACAAATAGAGAGGGTGAATATCCCTAATGGGGGCACAGACTGCAATAAAAAACTGACATGTTTTAATCCATTTCCACTCTGTCCTACAATAAAAAAAAAGTTTTGCCTTAGTTGTGTTTTAGTGCATAGAATAGATAAGGGTAAACAACCTTCCCCTTTGGAACCACTTTAACCAGCTCAGCTGTACTACATACATGCACAAAGTGAATTGTTAATCACTGCAGCCATCAGCTTGTGTTTGGTTTGTTTCTCTAGCTTCTGACTTCAAAGTAAAAGTCACGTGGTGGCTGTATAATCACCGATCACTTTCACAGAGTGTGCGGTGCGGTACCAGAAGCACCCCCAAATGCTGGATCCAGGATGGAGAGCAATGTGAGAGTTAGGTTAATCCATGCCTTGCTCTTACCTGTAAACAAAGAAATTGATGATGTTGTCACTTCTGGTTTCATATCCACCATTTCCTGGTCAGTACAGCCAGAGGGACACATTTTACCAAGCCTATTTGTGCTTGGTTAGATGCTGTAAAGGGCAGGGCAGGCATTGGCATCCATTAGACCCCTAATGTCTCCATAAAGAGTACCTATCACCTTCCTAATGCTATCACATGGGGGTTTATATGATAGCATCATGTAAAAACAGATAAATAAATAAAGAAAAGAAAAAGGGTTAAAAAACAAAACTATAATATAATGTATTTTTTTTTTAAATGTTGTAAAGCTCCCCTTGCCTCACATCCGTATGTTAACCACAGTCACACCACACGTGTGACATATTGTCCTGCATGTCAGGGTGAGAGCAATCATTCTAGCACAAGAGCTTCTGGTTAAAAGAGAGGTATGGGAATATTTTTTTTCCCCAAATTATACTTACCTAGGTGGATGCAGCATCGGTCCAATGCTGCATCTGTTCCCTGCCGGCTCTAAGTGTGATAACTCAGCGATCTTTCCACAGCCTGGACCATCTGAGTGAAGTCAGCCGATGTCAGTCATGTGAGTGCTGTCAGCTTCAGCCCGCTGTCAGCTGACAACAGGTCACAGGAGTGCAGAATGCACTGCACTCCTGTAATCTGCAGGAGAAGTACAGTCAAAAGAGCCTTGGCTGTACTTCTCCTTCAACTGTAAACTGATAAGCTGTAAAGACTTGCATCACTATAGTTTTTTTTTTTTTGCGTTATCGTGGGTGCACACAATTCTAAGACTTGGCATCTATTTAATTGACACAACCTTATGTTTTATATTTTGCCAAAAAAATGGATATTATATTGTGTGTTTGCACTCAAATTAATTTTATAAAACAATTTCTGAAAATGTGTTTTTAATTATTTTTTCTGACATGTTGGTGTTATATCTTTCACTTGGATGTACTAAGTTGTACTGAGTAAATACAGCTGGATAAAAAAAACTGTATCTGTCTTGATTTTCAGCTGCAAAGCAACAAAATGTGATTTTTTTAAAGGGGGTGATTCTTTTCTATACCCACTGTATATACTTCTCCACTAATCGATGGTGCACCACTTCTTCCTACAGAAAAAATGACTAAATTTCCACAAGGGTTGGAGCATGGGACCATGGTACGGTCCTCCGGGCAGGGCTTTCATTCAGTTGGGCCTTCTGTAGTGCAAGTTGGACGCCAGTTGAAATTAACCTTGTCCTCCAGCATAGTACTTACTGTGCTGTCCAGTGAACAGCTGTCCAGTTCATGGGTGTATTTTAAAAGTTTATGGCACAACAAGGGAGTATGGAGGAGGGGGCTACCCAAACAGTAGCAGATCTCAATGCTGACAGTCCATGGATGGATTTCAGACTTCTTCTGTATACAGCAGGCAGAAACAGAATACAATACAACAGAGGTTCCTGTGTATCAGGTAATGACTGGACCACCATACCAGTGGAGGTTCAAGAGTTACTCCACTACTCCACTACTGTCACCAGCAATATGTCTTCAGCTGCTGATTCATCATGGATAAGATTCCTGACCAGTTAAGGTTCAATTGTGGCTTCAGTGTTCCTTTTAGCAGCAATATCACGGTGGAGAAGGACCAACCACACACACACACACACACACACTCCTAGGACCAAAGTTCATAGGGTCTTGGCCTTCAGCCCAAAGCTAAAAACATAGCCTACAGCCTGTAAGTAAAAGAAAAGATTCTTCTAGCAGACTGCTCAGGTTGTTTGATAAGGTTAGGTCCAGCCCACTGATGAAACACCTATTAGTGATTGGCCAGCCCATGTTGCATCTCTGACTCCCTCTGAATCTCTCAAGTGTGGTAGATGGCTTGTCATAGGAAGTCTCTGAGAAAACCCTGCTGAAGAAATCAATGCACCAAAAAAACAAACAATTGCAGATTTATGCAGGCCTTAGGGAATATGAATTACTTTTCTTTCTTTTTTTTTTTATTTCTTCTTAATTGTTTAAATTTAGCAAAGGAGTTTGAGAATGGCAAATCTGTAAATTTGTTAATTACACATGCTTGTATGCAAATGCTATTACATTTTACACCAAAAACCCTAAGAGAATGTTAATTCAGCACTGTGCTCTCTGACTTTCTTTAGATGTTACCTTACAGACTTAAGATAATGAGTCTGATGGACCCCAGACTTAGGGAGAAGAAAGAGGAAGCCATGCTGCACACAGTGCCATCCTCATTTTCTCACAATTTACAAGTCTGTGTCAAACCTTTAGATTCAAATCTTTCACATTTAATTCACATTAATCACAAATTCACATTTAAAATAACAGCTCCAGCAGATGAAGTTAAATAAACAGTACAAGGAGGGTCTGTAAGCCTCAAATGATTTCTAATTAAGCAGAACATTCAATGGGCTTTAATATATCCTGACTATATCTAGGGGGTTGTAAACCTCTAGAGCCATTAACAGAGGGTCTTATTATATGACATAATTACTCTAGCAGAGCAGTTAAAACATTACACATTTGAGTCCGGACCTGCCTGACATGAAACTGACCTTTTCATATAACCCAGCTCTCAAAATTTATTCATATTCTATAAATCATGATATAATAAAATTGCAGTCATAACAAGAGTCTTCCAAAATGTATAAGACAGTGGTGGTGAATCTATGGCATGTGTGCCGCTGCGGGCTTGCAGATCCCCCTCTGTTGGCACATGAGCCAAGTCACCCCAGCTTCACTCCAGCAGCCAAGCATCAAATAACAGCACACATAGGGACCATGCACAGGCTCGGAAAAGAGTAGCGGCGCCAGGTGATGACGTCGCGAGCTGCAACTCATTAGCCGTTACTAGTCCAAGCTGTCGCATGGCCAATCAGTGAGCTGCCAAGGATATACAGTCATGGCCGAAATTGTTGGCACCCTTGATATTTTTCCTGAAAATCAAGTATTTCACACAAAAAAGGTATTGCATTAACACATGTTTTGCTATACACATGTTTATTCCCTTTGTATGTATTGGAACAAATATAAAACAGAGGCAGAAAAGCAAATATGACATAATGTCACACAAAACCCCAAAAATGGGCTGGACAAAAGTATTGGCACCCTTAACTTAATATTTGGTTGCACACCCTTTGGAAAACATAACTGAAATCAGTCGCTTCCTATAACCATCAATAAGCTTCTGACACCTCTCACCCGGAATTTTGGACCACTCTTCCTTTGCAAACAGCTCCAGGTCTCTCTTATTGGAAGGACACCTTTTCCCAACAGCAATTTTAAGATCTCTCCACAGGTGTTCAATGGGATTTAGATCTGGGCTCATTGCTGGCCACTTCAGAACTCTCCAGCGCTTCTTTGCCATCCATTTCTGAGTGCTTTTTGACGTATGTTTGGGGTCATTGTCCTGCTGGAAGACCCAGGATCTTGGACGCAAACCCAGCTTTCTGACACTGGGCCCTACAGTGCGACCCAAAATCCTTTGGTAATCCTCAGATTTCATGATGCCTTGCACACAGTCAAGGCACCCAGTGCCAGAGGCAGCAAAACAACCCCAAAACATCATTGAACCTCCACCATATTTTACCGTAGGTACTGTGTTTTGTTCTTTGTAGGCCTCATTCCGTTTTCGGTAAACAGTAGAATGATGTGCTTTACCGAAAAGCTCTATCTTGGTCTCATCTGTCCACAAGACGTTTTCCCAGAAGGCTTTTGGCTTACTCAAGTACATTTTGGCAAACTGTAGTCTTGCTTTTTTATGTCTCTGTGTCAGCAGTGGGGTCCTCCTGGGTCTCCTGCCATAGCGTTTCATTTCATTTAAATGTCGACGGATAGTTCGCGCTGACACTGATGCTCCCTGAGCCTGCAGGACAGCTTGAATGTCTTTGGAACATGTTTGGGGCTGCTTATCCACCATCCGGACTATTCTGCGTTGCAATCTTTCATCAATTTTCCTCATCCGTCCACGACCAGGGAGATTAGCTACAGTGCCATGGGTTGCAAACTTCTTGATAATGTTGCGCACTGTGGACAAAGGCAAATCTAGTTCTCTGGAGATGGACTTGTAACCTTGAGATTGTTGATATTTTGCCACAATTTTGGTTCTCAGGTCCTCAGACAGTTCTCGTCTCCTCTTTCTGTTGTCCATGCTTAGTGTGGCACAGACAGACACACAATGCAAAGGTTAAGTGAACGTCTCTCCTTTTTATCTGCTTTCAGGTGTGATTTCTATATTGCCCACACCTGTTACTTGCCCCAGGTGAGTTTACAGGAGCATCACATGCTTGTAACATTCTTATTTATCCGCAGTTGTGAAAGGGTGCCAATACTTTTGTCCAGCCCATTTTTGGAGGTTTGTGTGACATTATGTCGAATTTGCTTTCTTTCCTCCCTTTTTTTGTTTTGTCCCAATACACACAAAGGGAATAAACATGTGTATAGCAAAACATGTGTTAATGCAATACGTTTCGTGAGAAATACATGATTTCCTGGAGAAATATCAAGGGTGCCAACAATTTCGGCCATGACTGTATATATTGGACTGGCTATGAGTTATACATTAGTTTTTATTAACACAAGATTTTGTGCTGGTTGTCAGCGGTACTTTGCCCCCTTGTGCTAGTGGTCAGTGGAACTTTGCCCCCTTGTGCTGGTGGTCAGTGGCACTTTGCCCTTTTGTGCTAGTGGTTAGTGCAACTTTGTCCCCTTGTGCTGGTGGTCAGTAGCACTTTGCTCCCTTGTGCTGGTGGGCAGTAAATCTTTGCCCCTTTGTGCTGGTGGTCAGTGGCACTTTGCCCCCGTGTGCTGGTGGTCAGTGGCACTTTGCCCCCATGTGCAAGTGGTTAGTGGAACTTTGCCCCCTTGTGCTGGTGGTCAGTGGAACTTTGCTCCCTTGTGCATGTGGTCAGTGGAACTTTGTCCCCTTGTGCTGATGGTCAGTGGCACTTTGCCCCCTTGTGCTGGTGGTCAGTGGAACTTTGTCCCCTTGTGCTAGGGGTTAGTGGAACTTTTCCCCCTTGTGCTGGTGGTCAGTGGCACTTTACCCCCTTGTGCTGATGGTCAGTGGAAGCTCTGTTATTGTGTTTTTCTTTTAAGACAAAAGTTGTTAATGTATGGGTTGTTTTTTCTAAACTAAAACCTCAGTATTCAGATTTAATTGCAGTGTTAGTACTTTGCAATAAATAAGTGGGTTTTGGGTTGAAGTTTGGGCACTCGGTCTCTAAAAGGTTCACCATCAATGGTATAAGAGAATAATGATCAATTGGGTCACAAAAACCCCTATATTATGCGGTACAAATAGCTGTTGGGACTCATTAACCCTTTTGCAGAAACCATACATAAGATCAACATCAAAAAAATTTTAAAAATTAAAACAATTATTTTCACTATTTTTTTTTACATATTGTCACCAGTGCAGTACAGAATCATCATATAACTGGCATGGTGGTGATCAGGGACACTGACTGGTGACGGTATGAAAAAAAAAATATTTAATTTTTTTAAATTTTTTTATTATTTAAAATTTTTTATTACATTTTTTTTTCTTTTTTTTTAAGATTGTTTTTTCATATTTCACTATGACCAAAGTAGTACAATGTTACCATAGTAACATTGTACTACTTTGGGGAAGTGATCAGTATTTATTTATTTTTTTTTATACAATTTGCTTATAGCAAAGAATTACTTTGCTATAAGCAAGCATTTACCTGAATGACATCGATTCATTCAGGGTTTTTTTTTTTTTTTTTGTGCTTAGCTGTGATTTGGCCACGGCTAATCACATGACACAGCTGGGCTGTGATTGGCCCAGCATGTGCATGTGATCGCTGTGACCAATCACAGCTAGACACACTAGTATACAATGGATGGCATGAATGAAGCCATCCATTGTATACAACTGTCATGTGACCTGCTGTGATTGGTCACAGCAGGTCACATGGTACCGGCAATGGGGCCGATACTCAGATCTGTCATCAGATCTGTCATTGGCCGTGTCCGAGGTACACGGCCGGTGACAGATCGCGCCGCTGCGCGGCTCTACAGACGCGCAAACTGCGCATGTCCGGGAGAACGCCATATGGCGTCCACCCAGAACGCTGAGAGATTTTGCCGGCTGCCATTCGGCCATTGGCCGGGCGGCAAAAGGTTAAACATGTGCAGTAAAAAAAATAAAAAAATCAAATTTCGTCATAAATTTAGGCCAAAATGTATTCTGCTACATGTCACATCACTGTACTAATGGCACTGGGCAGGAAGGGGTTAACATGTGGGGCAATCAAAGGGTTAACTGTGTGCTGTTTTACTGTAGGGCTGTTTGTTTGTGCTTCACTGTAAGCACACTGCTTTGCCTGGCTGTGCAAAGCAGTGTGCAGGAGCTGACAGGGGGAGATTTGTATTGTTTACAAACAGTTCTCCCCCCATCTGAGATGATCGGCAATCACCAGGCACCAGCGAGTAATCACTGGGTGGGACCCGGTTATTGACAGCAGTGGCCACGTATATGTACATGATTTTGTGCACCCGTGCTTTCCTGTAGCAGTACATCTGCTATAGGGCGGACAGGAAGCAGTTAATGTGCTATTCAAACATACAGCATGACAATGACATAACTATTCATAAACTGAAGGAACATCAAAACAAAACAGATGGCATAAGGTACAGTGAATGCGGTATGCTCGTATGAAAAAAAAGCATAAACTACGCAATAATATCATAGATAGCATTTCCAATTTCACAGACAAAATACACTTTATAATTTATTGGACTGGTCAACTCGAACCAGAATTTCTATTACTTTATAAACTATCAGATAAAAAAACAAATCTTGCATAGCGTATATATCAGTTTTTACTATACTTGTAAAATGTTTTCAACTTGGTTGCTGTTCCCACATGGACAGAAATATTTCTGATGTAAGATTGCTGATAAACAGAAATTCACAACTGCTCAGCTGATTACAGTTTTTAAATTCAGCACTGCCATGGAAGAGAGAAGATTTAAAAATAACTAACTTAGACAAGGGTCAAATTTTATCACGTAATTTATATTTAATCCTCAATGCATGACCTGAACTATGCTGTGTCATTGCGATTATACTGATTATCCCTCCTCTATCATGGTACCAGGGCTAGAGTCTTTGCTTGTTGAACTGCACAAGCAAGACAAAGGTTAAAGAAACTATATGTGCTGTATTAAGCCTCACCTGTCAGAATATTTTAATGTTCCACGTAAATTAGTACTTTCCTGAAACATTAGGCGTTTCCTGCTCCAGTAGAACTAACAATCTCATTGTCACAGTCTGATTCACTAACTGTTAATAGCTAACACATTAAATGGCATATTGATATGTGGCAATTATTATAGGATTAGGAACATAGGGAGTGCATATATACAGTATATCCCAAACTAGAATAGACCTCAAACCCTGTCAGATTTTTTTTCTTAATGACTTAAAGATGCAGCAGGAAGTGAAATGAAACCTCCCCAAGGTGAGGGGAATTTCCATCTTAGGCAGTTGTCACCAAACCTTTGTCCACATAGGAATATCTCTCCTCTTGTCACAACAACTCTGCAGTTTAGGTTCTCGCCTTGCTTCATTCTCGGTGAAAATGGTCACCAAGAAATATAGACATGTCAATCTCCCCAGTGGGGACACACACCAAAATGAAAACTTGGCACTATCACTTCTCTATTTCATCAAAAACTAGACAATTAATTTTGCTTTTCATACACTTTAAGGTATAGGAGATTTTAGAAAGCACCCCAATTCAGGGCTAATTGTACAAAAATGAGATTCACAATCTTTGGACAGTATGTGGGTTTTGGAAGCTCTCCACAAAGTTGGGGTTGTGTTTGGGGTTATAATTGGAACATACCTCCCCACCCTCCCCTGTGCCTTCTGCTCTGTTTCCAAGAGAGGCTCTGTAATCAGAAAAAAATATTTTCAAAAATTGCAGGAATAAATGTGTTCCAGGAAAGAAGGCCTTAGTATGGCAGGTACTGGACCTGCACTCCAGTAAACAGTACAAATTTGTCCTAGTCACACCTCCAGCCACCTAGTCAAGGACAATCCATGTGCTCTTTTTCTTCTGTAAGCATGTTTCCAGTGCTAGCCTGATATCACTGTGCATTGTACCTGAACTTGACTGTGTTGACACATTCAGGTACCATACTTGCATTTAAATGACATTCAAACATTTGTTTAATAAATCCATAACTGTATTTACTGGCTTTATTATAGCTGTCTAGACTTAAGTATTATGCAATGGGAAGGCTAAACAACAGTTTGTATTAAAACTTTTTCTCCACCTCCAGGTTGAAGTAGATTGTATATCCAACTGTGATGTATGCCTCTACCAGCTGTCAGATAGACATAGTGGAAGATTGCAGTAGAGAAAGACATTCTAGAAAAGACTACCAACGTTGTGTCTCAGCTTTAATGAGGCTGTTCAGGAAGTAATTCTCTATTTCTTTGTGAATTCTAATTGTGTTTATAAAATTAATTGTGGTTATGATATGCAAATCCAGCTATGGGTATCCTGGTGTTCTGTGAAACCACAACCCCAAGCAGCAAGCTGAGGTCTGAGGATTATCTCTAATAAAAAACTAATAATTAGTTCTCCTTGGCACTATTTAGTTACCGTAGTTCTTTTTTATATGCTATACATTTTTTTTCTATTCCTCCTTATTAATAGTAGGGCATTATTACAGTATTCTTCAAGGTTTTTAGTCATACATCAAGCTTTTTATTTCTCACTGCTAATCAGAGCACCAACAGTCCAAGGCGGAAATCGAAAAAGAAAACACACGTAATTTAAAGCTTATAATTTATGCAAGTCCAAGAACCTTCTGTTACATTAGGAAAATTACTATTCTAATTACACCTGTCAAGACAATAAATTTGTCTTGCTCCCTGTCAGCTTATCAGCAATAAATGATTTTGTTTTGAAAAAAACGTATAAATTGATTTATTTAGTGTCATATGATCTCTGTGTTTAATGAATGGACCTGATTGTATACTTTATTGAGGAGCCAATAGTTTGGACAGAGCTTTGGTTGTCTGAATGCCTGAACTTTCATTTAATTGGCCACCTCTTCGGCAGAAGTAGTGCTTGATATATAGAAGCAGTATTTCTACCGCTTCTATACAGTATGTGACAGCTTCTCACTATCAATGGTTCCTAAGGCTGCAGCAGGTGCATGGCTGAGAATCACCAGCCATATAAACAAAGGAACAGAGATACAAGTGACATCACTGCTCAGATATGATCACTGGCCATATTTGGGCAATGACATTGCCCAAATATGGACATATTTGATCAATTATTTCAGTACTATCCCCACCTCTTCCCTTTATATAGTTGATGATAGCACAATCATTCTGCAGGAGTACAGTTGGGATTGTTATTATCCGCTAGGTCCATTGGGTTTTTAATTTCAATGAGTAAGCAGGCTCCTTTGGTAAAGGACATGTCGAAAGTTTAGATGTCTTTATTTTAAAGTACCCCATACTCATTCACATAGGGTGGGGCTGGTATCAGGTGGCTTCCTTATTTTTAAGTGGTTCTAAAGGCTCAATTTTTTTTACCTTCATATATTCTATGCATGAAGGTAAACACCTTCTCTGTGCAGCATCCCCCTCCAGCCCCCTTAATACTCACCTAAGTCCTCTCTCAGTCCAGTGATATACACTGGAATCTCAGCTATCCCAGAACTCTCTCTTCTCATTGAAACGATATTGATAAAGTGAGAGCTCTTTAAAAGATAGCAGCTAAAGCACTCAAGGAAACCACAGTAACCTCCGAATAACAATAAATAAGTAAAGTGCAGCTCTAATGATATACTGTATGATATATAAAATAAATGAGAAATGGATAAATAAATAATAAATCAAAGGATAAAATGATCATAAATGGCACTGGTGATGTTCTCCAAAACAACAGATCTCTAGTAAACTTGTGATTGCAACCAAATGGTAAAAATGTGCACTCACCGGATACGCATGGATAATGCGCATATAAGTATATAACCCCCAGGTATGGGTCTGCAGTGGGCGAATGGAGAACTTCCTCCTGGACAATGGTCATCAAGCTTAGGTGAAATAAATGAGAATCTGCTTTGTCCAGAGGTCCCCTTAAGGATGGACGGGCGCTCAGCCTGGATACAGGGCTCCCTCCTCTGGATACTGGATACAAATGGAACTATCTGCGGGTTGAACAATGGAGCCCAAAAACAAGTGCCAATAGTGTAGTATGTTCCAAAAAAGGTTTATTTAATCAAGGTTAAAAAGATTTCAGGGTAGTATGCAAAATATATAAAAAATATAGCACATGAACCATATTAATACAGTAATGCAGCACTGACCCCTTAAGGAAGATGGCCGCCGGGCCTCCTCGTGGCTCCAGGCGGCGATGACGTCATGCTCTGTCAGCTCCTCCTAAGGCCTTTCGTGCTAAGGCACATCATCAGAGGGGAGGCTGTTCGCTGTCAATCACAGCCATTGAGCCAATGAGAAGAGAGAGGGGGGAGGATCCTGGCTGCTCTGTGCAAAACTACAGCACACAGCAGGTAAGTATAAACATGATTGCTATAAAACAATAAACATATAAGCCTTTAGAGTCACTTGAAAAGGGCCTCCAGATTCTGATAAGCCCAGCACCTGCAGACTCCCACAAACACTGACTCAGGTTATGAGAAAGAGGACTTTGACCTCATCAACGTTGGGACAATGTGGACAACATGGGGACCCCCTATGTTAAGAGCATGTGGACTAGTATGGTTCAGAGGGTGCACACTCCTCCCCCCCCCCTTCCTTTCCTGGCATGCCAGGCCTCATGCTTTCAGGCTTAAGGGAACCTTTTTTTCTATTTCATTTTTTTTGCATGTGGATCCTCCTTAAAACCCAAAACCCATCATTTGCCAGCATTTTAAAACCAATTTTCCTTCGTAAATGTCAGTGCTTTAAACAAATCACTGTTGTCAGCCAAAAAGAATTGTTTTGCACTGGTACATGTTCCCTAGGACAGTATCCCTGTCCCCCCATGCTATTTTTTACAAACCTTTGTCTGATAGTCCAGAAAATAAGCATTTTTGATTTGGCGGATATGGTTCTCATTGATTTTAGTTCAGTTTTGGCATCCGCACTCCTTTGAAGTTCACTGTACCCTGCTTGGACCACACCTAGGGCAGCTTGACTCTTCCCTATTCACCCTAGGTTCACACCTAAGCGTATTCTGCAGCATTTAGCAGAAATGCAGTACGGTCCATTTAACAAGATTTCCTATGGGACATGTTCACATCTCCGCGTTTTCACCCAGTGCGTTTTTTGGAAAGGGTCAGGGACTTTTTTAAAAACAAAAAGTTGCATTTTTGGTTTTATAGACTTCAATAGAAATGCTGCAGAAAAGCATGTATTGCGTTTTTGCCACGTTTTTAGGCGTTTTTGATGCATTTTGCGTTTTAAATCTGCCTAGCAACAAGAAAAAAAAATGCAGTTCCAAAAATGCAAAATACAACACAAAACGCAATGCAGAAATGGCTCAAATGTAACCTACATAGGTGTGAACCTAGCCTTAAGGAATTCATAAAACATTGAGACCGAGTTTTATCAATAGACAATGTTCTGAAATGGCTGTAGGTATAATCAGGGCAGCTGATTATACACAGAAAACGTAAAATTAGGAAAATTAATTTCATGTAATCATTTTGCACAAGGCTGAATCACAGAATGGTGTTTGTTAAAAAAAGAAAATTAATTCTTGAAGAAAACCCAGTTAAAGTGTATCTCTAGGACAAAAGGAAAAAAAAAAAAGTTTTGGATAGAGTGGAGAAGGGTTAGACACTCCCTTACTTTGGGAGATCTCCTCTAACGTCCTGTTACATCTATGGGACAGGAGGTGAAGGGAAATTTCCCCACTGGTACACAAAAAGCAAAAAATGGCAGTGGTTTTAAATTAAATAAAAATTTGCTACACATACACTTAAAAAAAAAATAAAAGCCATATTACCTTTCCTGCACATTTTTTATGTATGTTGTTTCAATTTTTTTCTTTTTCTTCACACCTGAAAACATGAACAAATAAAAAATTAAGTGTCAACTAAATATTCCATAAATCATGCATGCTATAAAAAAAAATACCAAAACACCGAAAACCTCAAAATAAATGTTATAAATATTTAAAAATGTATTTTTTTTTTTATTTGTAGTCATTAGGAAAAAATACAAAGCTTAAAACAGCAACTTGAAAATTTTAAAGAGACAGTATATTTTTTCCTTATTTTGTTTTTCATGTTATCTGTTACATACTAACACAAATATATTAACAGTGATATAAATTTAAAAAAAAAAAACTTGACACCACAGCAGACAGTCCAGTAAGATTTTTATGGTGCTATTTTCACGTCTTTTCCAGGCCTACAGTCTAAAACACCCTAGCTAATAAAAAACTACATTCAAAGACACACAGCTTTAACCACCTCAAACTCCTCTACTATTGCCTTCCTCATTTATTCCAAGGCATTGCACAAAATAACTAAATGGGGACATTGCATTTCATGCTGTTAGACAATAAATATTTTGAATGCTATGTGTTACTATTTCTGAAATCCCACGTGCATTAGGCTGATATGTAAAATGACAATTATTTTTAAAGTACATAGTTTCTGTCAGTCAGAATGCAATTTACAATGCGCACATTTCTTCTGCTAAATTAAAACTAAAAATATAATTACCCTTGTTTGTTAAGAAATACCATTTTGTTTCTGAAAGCTATTCTAAGATAAAGTAATAGCTTTATTTTCTACATGAAAAATATGGCATCGTTCAAAGCTAGATGACATCTTACTAGATCTTTCTCTGTTCCAGGTGCTGGACCCTAAAGGAGAACATCATGCTCTGTCCATCAAGAGCAATACAAAACCCTGGGCTATGCTATGAATGTATCAACCAAGTCTCAAAGTAAAAGCTTCAGCCCAACTATTGGCCGCAACGCTTTTATGCGTTTCACCCTGATTGGCTTGGTTGTAGTTGTAAAGGTCACTGAAAAATGCCATCACAATCACAAAGGTCACTGCAAAATGCTGCCATCACAGAGGGAGCAAAAATTTGCTACTTCAAAGTATTAGTGCTTCAACAGTTCCTCTTTTCTACAATTTTTGTTTAATGCAGAAAAGAGGCACTGTTGAAGCACTACTTCAAAGTAGCAAATTTTGTGCTCCCTCAGTGATGGCAGCAGGAAATGTGGTCTTGTGCTGGAGATCCAGTAAGGTGAACTGTTGCTCCGCATCTTGCTCATCCAAAAGTATGGCTATTGAAGCATAAAAGAACCCCATATGCCACAAATGTCCAGTGTCTGAAAAATCAGAGTCCCTATTATCACTGAGGACAATGTTTTCTCATGCCACCCTTCTCCCTTGTATATTCCCTGGAGTTTAGGAAAGGTTAAAAAATCTTGTCTTCTGCCTTTCTCCTCCATGCAGCCTCCTAAGCCTCGATCTCTGCCTCCTGCTGCCTTTACATTAGAAGCAGTGAACATAACGGCATGGAGATAGGATCAGATCCTTCTCTGGCTTTCACTTTGAGACTTAAGGTCTCAAAGGCATATAATGGCATATAAATGATCAAGGAAATAAAAAATGTTAATATAAAATGTTAATATAAATATGAATTTGGGGGAGTAAGTAATAATTTTAACCATTTCAATACCGGGCAATTTTACCCCCTTCCTGCCCAGGCCAGTTTTCAGGTTTCAGCGCTCTCACACTTTGAATGACAATTGCGCGGTCATACAACATTGTACCCAAACTAAAATTTTATCATTTTCTTCACACAACTAGAGCTTTCTTTTGGTGGTATTTAATCACCGCCAGGGTTTTTATTTTTTGCTAAATTAACAAAAAAAGACCAAAAATTTTGAAAATAAAACATGTTTTTCTTTGTTTCTGTTATAAAAGTTTACAAATAAATAATTGTTCTTCATAAATTTAGGCCGAGATGTATTCTGCTACATGTCTTTGGTGAAAATAACCCAAATTAGGATGTATTTTTTAGTTTGTAGGAAAGTTATAGAGTTCACAAACTATGGTATAGATCTGAAAAATGATCGATCCTGAAGTACTGACAGCCAATCTAATTTCTTGAGGTCCAAGAATGTCAGAACAGTACAGATATCCCCCAAATGACCCCTTTTTGCAGAGTAGACAGTCGGACGTACTTCATAAGAGGAATGGCGAGCTTTTTGAAGTTGTATTTTTTTGTCATAATTTTTCAGAAAGTGAAAAAATAAAATTATTTTCACTATTTTTTTTTTTACATTCTGTCACCAGTGCAGTACAGCGTCATCATATAACTGGCATGGTGGTGATCAGGGACACTGACTGGTGACAGTATGAAAAAAAAAAATATTTTTTTTTATTATTTTTAATTTTTTATTACATTTTTTTTTTTTTTAAGAATTTTTTTTTATATTTTACTATGACCAAAGTAGTACAATGTTACCATAGTAAAATTGTACTACTTTGGGGAAGTGATCAGTATTTTTTTTTTTTTTTTTTTGACACAATTTGCTTATAGCAAAGAATTACTTTGCTATAAGCAAGCATTTACCTGAATGACATCGATTCATTCAGGGTTTTTTTTTTTTTTTTTGTGCTTAGCTGTGATTTGGCCACAGCTGATCACATGACATGTGCATGTGACCTGCTGTGACCATTCACAGCTAGACACTAGTATACAATGGATGGCATGAATGAAGCCATCCATTCTATACAACTGTCATGTGACCTGCTGTGATTGGTCACAGCAGGTCACATGGTACAAGCAACAGGGGCCGGTACTCAGATCTGTCATTGGCCGTGTCCGAGGTACACGGCCGGTGATAGATCGCGCCGCTGCGTGGCTCTGCAACCACGCGAACTACGCATGTGCGGGAGGATGCCAAATGGCGTACACCCCGGAAAGCTAATGCATTTTTGCGGCCGCCAAACGGCTATAGGCCGGGTGGCTAATGGTTAGAATGTTCTTCTCGTGTAAGGGAGTTACACTGGACACTGCAAGGACCACCATGCTATAGTAAAAACGTGTTGAGCAATAATGAAAGAAGCAGCAGCAGCAGCAAACATGTAGGCAGTGGCATTCTCAAGTTACTGCATTTCCCAAATGTGTTGCAATAAACTATCCTTAAGCTGAGTTAAAACAGGCAGGTGGCTGTCATTTTCAGTTGGGCAGCTTTCTTCTCTTTGCTTTTGCAGCAGAATACATATATGAGACTGTGACTTTTATTCCAGATACAAGGTATCAATCTTTAGCTGCCTTTTTTGAAGTACACCTATACGTTCTTCTCAACTAGTCTCAGATGAGTAAAAGTGGTAGTGAGGATGATATGTTTTCATTCAGTATCTAGGGAATCTTTAGTTAAGGTCAAAAAGGGTATACAGTACATACAAATCTCTGTGTTGAATCAGATTTAGATAAGTGATGAGCAGAATTAAAGAACTAAATGTCAAACAGCTGTGTGATGTTAAAGTAGTGTCAATTCCAATGATGAGAATGGTGCAAACAACATTAGTCTGTCCTTGTAGTAACACTAGTATTATTTGTACAGTTTTGGTTAAATTGTGATAACTGTGAGTACTGGTGAATAGAACATAGGCATTGATTGAGAGTGGCTTCAAGGAAGCATCAGAGCAGATAGGGGATGGTCTTAAGGAACATGTCAACACTTCAAAATAAGAAAAGTTATTGTGAAGTTCAGCTGCCACTAAAGTGATACTGCTCTGGTATTAAACTCTGAGGATGCTAGCTCGCAGATAGGTTTCCTCCATGGGGAGAAATAAGGGCATTTCAGGGACTTCTCACATTTTGAATTTTTTTTTTTACATCTCTTTCAGTGTACAGATAGAGGCAAAGACAAAGCAAATAATTCTAGCATTTGTTTCAGTTGATACAGCATGTGAAGTGTGTGTGAGTAGCACTGGTGTCAGAAATGAGAAAATCCAACCCATAGCTGTGTTCAGTCTAGTTCCACTCAAAACCCAGAAGACATTACTGCAAAAAAAAGCATTTGGTGGCAGAGGCATAGTTAAATTTATGGGGCACCACAGTAAAAGTTTGGTGAGGCTCCAAGTTGATTGAAAAGAGACTACCCTGGAGGGTCTGCCATGTGGAGAAAGACTGCCTTTGAGTGTGTGCTATTGGGGACAGACTTCCCTGAATACAGAGAGAAAAGAAGACTGTCCTGTAGAGAAAGACTTCCTTGAAGCAACATCCTTGCTGAACAAGGAATATCCTGAGAGAGAAGCTACCTTGAGATAAAGACTGTCTTGGTGTACTTGGACTAAAAGAAAATGTATGTATTGCAATCAGTCCCAATGAATAATTAGTTCCCATTATTTTTCTAAAAATCAATCTCTGCATGTATACTCAAATGGACAAAAATGTGTCTTGTTTTCTTGAAAATGTTGCTGTGTATCCATGAGCCGAATTGTTCACCACAGCTTATACAATCATACAAATAATATATCTTCCAATGCCACAAGGAACAAAACTAGCTACGGCCAACCAACTTCTACCACAACTGCATGGTGTAGGTTCCAAAATGGTAAATAAAACAGTGCTGTTGCTCCAAATAAAACCTTTCTGCAATGTAAGGAGCCTGAACAGACAGGTTTACATTTTTGTAGACAGCAAGGTCTTCCCAAATATATTGCCATATATTTGAAATATGCTGCATGTTGAATGCATTTTTATTACAGAATATATGAAAAATATTTTTAAAACTACATATCAAATATACTGTATGTCTTTAAAAATACAAATCCACATTTATGGAATGCATTTACAAATATATGTAAAAATATATCTTAAAATTACTTTTTTATATGTTAAAAAAAAATCTGAAAAATATATTTTAAAAAATAGATTTTTAAAAATATATGTTTTTTAAATATATGCTTCAGTTTTTTTAACATATAAAAAAGTAATTTTAACATATATTTTTACATATATTTGTAAATGCATTCCACAAATGTAGATTTGTATTTTTAAAGACATATTTGAAATGTTTTTTAAAAATATTTTTCATATATTTTGTTATAAAAATATATTTCCACATGCAGTACATTTTGAAATATATTGAATATGGCCAAAATTGTAGTATTTCAAATATATGGCAACATATTTGGAAAGAATATTTTTAAAATAAATTTCAAATATATTTTTCTTCCATATGGGTACAGAGAACAAGTTTCATGTGGCCAGTTGGGAGGCAAAAATTCCTCAAGTGAAATCTGTAATTTTTTGTGGAACTCGTGAGTACCTCCTAAAGCGGTTGCTTTTGAATTGTATTTAGCACCTTTGTACTTCTGACCTGTTGCCCTCACTTATATGGCCAGTATCCCCTCTACAACTCTGCAAAGCATACACATGCCCATAAATAATACAGTAAATTACCTAGTTTGCCACTTTGTTTTGCCGTATTTTCATCTGGATACTAGATGTGTACACATAATCAATAGGTAATATTTGCTCTTCTAGTATTCCATGTAAAAAAACTGTAAAGATTTAAAAATACATGGTAAGAAAATGTGCAAATATGTAATTTCCCTTTGCTGCAAACTGCATGTGGTTGATCAAGTGGGTTGTGGAGTTTTAAGAGTATTTATATATTTGTTATTGCTAAAATGGTGGTTAGAGTATAATATAGAATGCATTAGCCAGGCTCAGAAACCCATACAGTGCTTGAGACTTTGCAAAATATCCACTATAATGAAGCCAGATACAAAGCTGTTCAGTGCCTCATGTTGTTTGCGGAGAGGAGCTGTTGCTTAGATTCAGACCAAACATTGTCCTAGGAGTGTGAAATCTCTGAGCCCCTCTTTCTGATCACTGTGAAAGTGGTTCTTTTCATTGGATTTTGTCATTGTGTGTACTAGGCATTAGTCACCTCTCCCATTTGTGACCTGATCACATATCCCAGTGATAATGAAATAGTAAAACAAAAACAAAAACTAGTGCAACTTCCATTTCAGGTGTTTATTGTCATCTGGGTTCCCAATGGAGGTATTTTCTCACTCTACTTGTCATGTGAGAAAGTGATAGAAATTCCAAATGTTTACAGTTCATTTATATTATGATTTTCTTCTGGAAAAATAAAGGTATCTAATTTTAGGAAAGACAATTTTCCAATGCTGAGGGTTGTTCTCCAGGACTTAGACTGTTCCATATTCCAGTGCCAGGTCTTCCGCTCTGTTTGTAGCAGTCGCCTTCCTGATTCTTCCAGCACAACCGTCAATCACAAATGAGCAGTAGTGATGGCTGAACACCCCTGTGTTCGGTTTGCGGTCGTAGGTTTGAACCTAATGAACGTTTGACCACAAACTTCTAATTCTATTCTATGGAACTCAAACTTGTAAATTCAAAAGTGCCCATTTTGAAGGCTTATATGCAAGTTATTGGCCATAAAAGGGGTATGGGGACTCAGGTACTGTCATAAGGGACATGAATCAGTGAAGAAAAGAACTTAAAAAAGTACCATTTTTAAAAGGGCAGTAATTTTTTATTGCTTAAAGTTGTAAAAAAATGAAAAATTATTTAAAATATCATGCTTGGGGGGTCCCCTTAACCAGTTGCTGCCCGGTCAATAGCACAAAGGTGGCCGGGGGAGCAGCTCGTTCTTCCCGGTGGACGCCATAGGGCGACCTTTCAGGCATGCGCACTGCGCCTGCCCGCAGAGTCGCGCAGCGGCGTGATCTGTCACCGGCCGTGTAACTGTTGTTTTGTTTTTTGTTTAATTAAAGGTATTTTTCAAAAGTCTGGTGTCTTTATTTTTTCTAAATGTAACCCTTTAGCGAATGGGTAGGGGTACCCCTTACTCATTCACAAATGGGGGACAGCATCAGGTGCTATAAGGCCCCCCTGCCCGCAGACTCCCACAACCACCGGGCCAGGGTTTTGGGGAAGTGGCCCTTGTCCTCATGGGGACACCTTCCAAATGCCAAGGGCCCGTGGCCTAGTAAGCAGGGGGGGGGGGGGCACTCATTCATCCCTCCCCTTTCCTGCCCTGCCAGACCTGTGCTCTCTATTTCCCCCCCATTTTTGGGGGGCGAGGTTCCCCTTAAAATTTCTACCAGGCCTTAAAGGCCTGGTATGGACTTACGTTCGACTCACACATCAAGCCCAACACTAACGAGCAGGTGCCATCCAAAAGTGCTAGTGTGATGGTTTCTCAGTATTCAAGCAACAGGTCCACACGCTAGCAGCTAGAACCATTGAATTTCCCACTGATTTCTACTATGATCCCCAGTGATGTTCAGTATGTCTCTCCAGTAATCCACATGTACTCTGGCCTACATCCAGCCTTGTGATCCCATTGCACTAACAACTGTACCTATTACTTCTGTCTCTGACCCTGCTCCTGAGATCCTTGTGTTTCGCAGTATACATCCTGCTTCAAAAACCTGTTCACCGCTGCTAGCAACCAGTCTTTCTTCACAACTTAATTACCTTTGTACTCCAGTCAGCTACCTCTTCCTCTGCACTTGTGTGATTCCTTCTGAATTGCAGCCAGCATATCATTACCAACACCTGTATACTCCTAGTCTGTGTTCCTCCTTTATGTCTACCTGTATTCCCATGCAGTTCTGCCAGTTTGGACTCTTTGATCACAGCATCTCAGGGCTGCAAGTGCTCTTACCTAAATACTGACTGTTCTCAGTAGCTGCCTGCTTGGGTATGTCATAGAGCCACAACCTAGTGTCACCTGCAGCCAAACCTATCTTAACCTTAACCACATGCCGCCCAGCCACTGTAGAAATACGGCGGCAGAGCGGCACGGCTGGGCAAAAGCACGTTTTAAAACGTGTGTTTTGTAAACAGGTAGGGGGCACGCACGAGGCGCACTGCCGCCCTACCTGTCCCGCCGATCACAGCCGCAGATGTCAGTCCCCGGGTCACAGCCGGTCGTTACCAGCTATGTCCCGGCGATCGGCGGCAATAGCTGACAGAGAGCACAGCTGCAGTAGCTGTGCTTTCTGTCAGTTCCCGGACAGCTCCAGGACACACTGATCAGGACAGAAGATTTTCTCTCTCCCGATCAGCGGTGTTCCCTGCAGTACACACCCCCGCCCCCTAGTAAAACACTCCCCTTACACAGTTAACCCTTTCCCTGAATAATAAACGTAACCCCTTCCTCCCCAGTGCCATTAGTACAGTGTCAGTGTTTTTTTTTTTGCGCTGATCACTGTATTGGTGTCACTGGGGATGTCAGTGACCCCAAGTCAGTACCCCCAATGTCAGAATGTCAGCCGCAGTCCCGCCATTAGTCCCTGATCACCGCCATAAGTCGCTGATCGCCGCCATTATTAGTATATAAAAAACTAAAAATCCCAGTATCTTTCCCACCATTTGTAAACACTATAACTTTCACGTAAACCAATTTACACGTATTGGGTTTTTTTTTTTAGCAAAGACATGTCGCAGAATGCATTTTGGCAGAAATTTATGACTAAATTTGATTTTTAAATTTTTTTTTACTGGACATGTTTTATAGCAAAAAGTCCAAAATATAGTTTTTTTTCCTCAAAATTGTCAGCCTTTTTTTAATAGCGCAAAAAATAAAAACTGCACAGGCGATCAAATACCACCAAAAGAAAGCTCAATTTGTGGGAAAAAAAAGAATGTAAATTTCATTTATGTACCGTATTGCATGACTGCACAATTGTCCGTTAAACTAGCGCAGCGCTGTATAGCAAAAAAATGGCGTAAATTGCAGTATCTATACCATAGTTTGTAGACGCTATAACTTTCACACAAAGCAATCAATATACACTTATTGGGATTTTTTTTACCAAACACATGTAGCAGAATACATTTTGGCCTAAATATATAACCAACTTTGAGTTTACTATATATTTTTTATAGCTCAAAGTAAAAAGTATTGTTTTTCTTCAAAATTTTTGGCCTTTTTTTGTTTATAGCGTGAAAAATAAAAAGTGCACAGAAAGAAAGCTCTATACCACCGAAAGAAAGCTCTATTTGTGTGAAAGAAAGGACGTAAATTTCATTTGGGTGCAGCATTGCATGACCGCGCAATTATCAGTTGAATTAGTGCAGTGCCGAGTAGCAAAAAGAGGCCTGGTCATTAAGGGGGGTAAATCCTCTGGAGGTCAAGTGGTTAAGGAGCACTGATGAATACAAGCTGGATCCTTAGACTTTTCACCTTGGTCTCTCTATGGGCTCTTACCATTGCTGTATAGAAAGGATCTTTGGGCTTTCCCTCATGTGACAACAGTTATTCTACCTCTCCTAAGACTCCTCAGTCACTTTGTCACCTCCATGACCAGAGCCACTGCCACCTCCATGAACAACCACATGACTATTACTGGTTGCTAGTCTTTCCCCTAGTGGGAACATACATCAGCACATGACAGAATGGGAGAAAATGTTATTCATGCAAAAAAATTTTCCATGGACAATAAGTTTAAAAGGCTAAAAATAAAACATATGTGGCTCATGCTCAATGTTAAATATCAAGCCAATAAGAATAAGAAAAAACATTTAAAAAAATCTAAGACTGAAAGAACACTTTCTTCATTTGAAAATTACAAATACAATAAAAGTTGTAAAATAGAAATGAGGGGAGCAAATTTCAACAAAAACAAAGTCATTATAAGAGTAGGACCTTGTTCACACCAGCAAACCTAAGTGTAAACCCATTTGAAGACCATGTTTTGCCTGCATAGGATGCACAGGTGTACCATACATCTACATGCAGGCAGTCCCATTCATGTCAATTGGAATTGAGCAATGCAGCCACTGCTTCCAATTTTGCACCTGTGTGGGTGCAGTAACATGGGGATGCATGTCCCCAAATGAAGACAGTGTGAGTTTGGGTCCCAGGAAAAAAACAAGCTGCAGCCACCAATGGCTAGACTACATTTTATCAGTCATTTGTATTTCATGTTCTGTTCATTTTTAAAGTACTGTATATTATGAAATCAGTAATAGTCTTGTATTTATGTAGATGTCCAATCCATATTCTAAGCATTGATATTTAGATTTCCTTATTGCAATATAATAACTAGAGCTATAGAATTTCAGATAAGAACCATGGTGTCAAGCAGCATCATGGTTTGGACAAACAGCTTAATCCCCTAATATAATACACTAATAATATACATTCTGAGACTGTTATAAACAGTGTAGCATGTAGCAAATTGCAGTACTTGAAGCAAAACTGTTTGATTTTCCTCTTGTGATTTCCGAAAACACCATCTGTCCATCATTACAAAATTAAGTGAATACCTAAACAACTTATATGACCCCAAATCAACAGAGTCAATACGTACAATTGAAAATTCAATTTCCAGATTGTGACCCTTGCAGCAGTATGAAGAACAAGGGAGTCACCATCAATTTATGGAAATGACAATTCACCAGAATGTAGAACCCAACAATACAGAGGTCAGGATGCATATAATTCAGTATACTACAACCAATGCTGTCATGGATTAAGAAGACACATAGCATGTTATCTCAAAGCACATGCAGAGGTACATTCACAAAATACAAAATCTAGAAAACTCAAGTAGTGCAGATTTTCTCAAATTTATTTGTACAAAAAGTATAAAAAAACACTTAAAGTAATAAAATTGCCAGCAAATCTCACATGAGCAGGCTCTCACTCCCAGCTGATGGTATGGGATGTCACTGCTAAGAGCCTTCAGAATTCCTGCCAATGTAGCATTCAGTATGTTGGCAGAACCTTTGGGAATTTGAGATTGAGAGAACATATATACAACCTAAGGAAGGGTTTTAAGGGACATAGTTTAATATACTGTAGTTTGACATAGACTGAGGGTTTTAAAGTGATTTTAAAAGCTTTTTATTAAAGAAAAAATAACAAACATGTCTATACTTACCTGCTATGTGCAGTGGTTTTGCACAGAGCAGCCAGGATCCTCCTATTCTCGGGTCCCCCACTGGTGCTCCTGGCCCCTCCCTCCTGTTGGGTGCCCTCACAGCAAGCAGCTTGCTATGGGGACACCCGCTGCTCTGTGTTTCTATTCACACACGGAGCCATGGCTCGGCCCCATCCCTCTCCCTTTTCATTGGCTCACTGGCTGAGGTTGACAGCTGTGGAAGCCAATGGCTCCTATCTCTGTCTCAGCCATTGAGAAGAGGGAGTCCTGGGATAGCCAAGATTCCAGTGTACATCACTGGATCGAGAGAGGGCTTAGGTGAGTATAAGCGGGCTGGGGGGAATACTGCACAGATAATGTTTTTTACCTTCATGTATAGAATACATGAAGGTAAGAAACCTTGAGCCTTTAGAACCACTTTAAGGGACATTTTCATACTCATCTTAATAAGGATCTGAGTGGAATCAAATTTGTGGGTATTGAGAAAGTGAATCCCTCCTGGAGGGGGAAGAAGAAAGAAATCTTCAAAAATGTATAAATTCATGAATTATCTTGGCGGGCATACCACACACTTTCTGGCCGAGAATGATATTGAATGAAGTGTTCATTTTTTATTTATTCACTTGATGTTGTTATCTATTTATAGAGGTATTCATTTATATTTTGTATATTGCACTTTGCACTTTATATTTTGTATATTGCACTTTGCACTTGTGTACTTTGCACTTGTGTACTTTACAATATTCCCCTACTTTTATGGTGAACGTTATAGCATCTACAAACTATGGTATAGGTAATGGAATTTACACAGCATTTGCTTTCTGACTGCCTATCATATTTCTTAAGGTGCTAAAATACCAGGACAATACAAATACCCCCAAATGACCCCTTTTCGGAAAGTAGACAACCTAAGCTATCTGCTGAGAGGCATTTTGAGTCCATAGAAGATTTTTTTTTGTCCACAAGTTTTGGAAACTGAAAAAAATATTTTATGTTTTATAAAAAGAAAAGAAAAAACATGTTTTTATTTTCTTTCTTCATTTTCCAAAAACTTGTGGCAACAAACGAGATCTGCAAAATTTTCACCATGCTTCTTATCAAATTCCTTTGGGTATCTACTTTCCAAAAAGGGGTCATTTGAAGGGGGGGGTGGGTTGGTGCTATCCTGGCATTTCAGGGCCTCCGAAACTGTGATAGGCAGTCAGGAAGTGTAATGAGGAAATAAAGCCCATTAAAAGCCTGAAGGTGCTTATTGAATTTTGGGGTCCTGTACTTGGCTAGACTGACAAAAAGTCTCTCACATGTGGTATCCCCATACTCGGGAGAAGAAGCAGAATGTATTTTGGGGAGTAATTCCACATATACCCATTGCATGTGTGAGCGATAAATCATTTAAGTGGCAATTTTGTGTAAAAAAAAATTATTTTCCAAAAACTTGTAGTAAAAAAATAAATACATCTATTGACATAACATGCCTCTCAGCAAATATTTTGGGGTGTCTAATTTCCAAAAAGGGGTACTTTTTGGGGTTGGGGGAATTTTATGCCCAGCATTAGAGGTTTATGCCACACATCACTCACTCTTCTAACCACCTTTAGAACAAGCCTTTTCTGACACTTTTTGTTCACATGAAAAAAATCAGTATTTTTTGCTAGGAAATTACTTTAAACCCACAAACATTATATATATATATATATATATTTTTTTTTTTTTTTAAAGCAGACTCCCAAGTGAATAATGTCACATAGTACTCATCGATTTTTCAAATGCAAATTTGCTGAAAAAATACACTTTTTTAACTTTTAATGCACAAAACCACAATATATTGGTAATTATTTGGTAAAATATAAAATATGATGCTATGACGAGTAAATGGATACCAAACATGACATTCTTTAAAACTGTGCATGCCCCGTGCAATGGCGACTAACTGCATACATTTTTAATATCCACAGACAACGCTTTAAAAGCCTTTACAAGCTACAATTTTAGATTTACAGAGGAGTACTACTGCTAGAATTACTGCCCTTGATCTGGCGTTAGCGGGGATACCTCACATGCACACGCATGTGAAGGGGGGGGGGGGTGAGCAAGCTTCATTTTTTTTAATTTTGTTTTTTTTTTGTTATTTTGATTATTTTTACACTGTTCCTTTCATTTTTTATTTTTTATTCACTTTTAATGCTGTAACAGGTAATGCAAATATCCCTTATAGCTTCAATGGGCATTGTCATATATTATTTTTTGAGAAATCTGGGGTCTATCAGAGTCTAGATATCTCCTCTGCCCTTACATTATCTAATCTCACTAATATCAGTGTGATCAGATGCTTTCCCAATTTACAAATGGTGCTGTTTATATCCTACAAAACTGAAGTGATGAAATGCTCGTAGCTTCCGATTTCTTAGTCTATATAGATGATTGGCACCATTCCAGTCTCCAATCAGCTCTATGGTCATCTGGTAGAAACACTGGCTGCATTCTTAGGATCCCCTAATGGCATGGGACTGCCCAAGAAGGTTGTGGAAGGCAGGGGAGGGGGGCATCTTCTCCCACTGCTTGTAAAAGCAATCCTGCAGCTAATTAGCCACTAGGATTGCTTTTACATGAAAGCTGATCACTGGCTGAAAAAAAACAAAACCAGGATGATGCCCTCAGCTGCAGGCATCATCCTGGTATAACCACTCAAAGTCCAGTGATGTACCAAGACGTCGCTGGTCCTTGTTGGTTATATATGCTATGCTCTTTTTTTTATGCAGCCTGTGGGTTAAATTAAAAAAAGACAAGAAATCTCGGCCAGAAAAAGTGTGTGGTATGCCCACCATTAGAATATACCTCCCTGCATCCACCCACTTCTAATGGTGGGCACACATGATATGTGCCAAAAAATATTATAAAATATATATGCTAAAGCTAATAATCCACCCACTGGCCACCCCAGGCCCCCACGCTTTGGCATGTATGCTCTTTTTTTAACTGTGGATGAAAAATCGAATCCAACAGCACTGCACACACCTACTTATGTATATTCTGAAAGCAAGACCCTGTTGCTGTCAGAATAAACAGTTGGATGCTGCAGCTGAATGGTGTGCCTGCAAAGCAAACAACGGTTAACAATAAAACAAAGTAACAATAGAACATTAACTCAATAAACCAACAAGTGAATGGTGCTCCTGTAAAGCAAATGATTAACAATAAAACAAAGTAACAATAGAACTCACCTCAATAAAACTCGATAGAAACTTTTTGAATTTTTGAAATTTTTTATTTGACTTTATTTTATTTATTTTTTAAAACTTTTTTTGTAACAACCTCTGAGTTTCGGGTCTCTCAAAATGTGATGGACAGTTTCCTGACTATCTAACATCTTTTGAAACCCTTTGTGAAAATGGTGAATATGTGCCCTGAACTGTGCCATGCTGTACCCTATACTAATACTCCACTAGTGTATGGTAGTGATGGAATCAGTCCTTGATGCAGAGAACAGGTTGGCCAGGACAGGAGGGACAAAAAAGTGGTTGTCACATCTTATTCCGTGTTTGTTACAGACACAAAATCTTCTTTGGGGTGACCTTTGGGTTGGGGTACCTGAAAGGACATCTGGAAAATGCCTCTCATGCAGCCAACTAACTGCATCTGGATTTGAGGATGGGGCCACAGCACCTTCTTGATACAAAAGGGCTGTGATGATCTCATCCTGGACATTTAGGAAGGATCCACTTTGTCCAGTTGCTTTGTAAATTACAAAAGTGTTATATATAGCCAATTGAAATAAATAAATATGTACCAGTGTCGAGCTTTCCGGAAAACTAGTTACGAATTCATCATTTGGTCGTTGAAGTCCACCCTCCCATGTTAAGGTTATAGTCATGGACACAGAGGGGTGACTCAACAAAGCCAGATACTGTGTTAATTTGGACTGTCGCGTCTGCGTGAATGGAAGACAGAACGAAAACATCCCGTTTGTCCTTCCATTTCACTGCGAGCAATTCAATATTCCTCAAGCAGGCTTTCTCCCCCTTTCTAAGTGGGGTATTTACAAGCCATTGGGGGAAGCCCCGGCGATTAGGTTGCACAGTGCCACATGAGCCAATTCCTAGATTGCACAGATGTCTAAATAGGGGCATGCTTGTTTAGAGATTGTTCACATATAAGTGGTATCCCTTATGGAACAAAGACGACACCAAGGCCCAAACTATCTCGCCACTTCTCCCCAAGTAGTCTGGGCAGTTGGGGGGAGGCTCTACTTCGCTGCCTCTTCCCTCATAAACGCTGCGGCCTTCTCACAGAGCTTATACAATTTGACCCCATATCTGGCACACTTGCTGGGGATGTACTGTTTGAATGCAAGGCGGCCAGTAAAGTGAATGAGGGACTCATCTACACAAATGTTTTGCTGGGGCGTATACACATCTGCAAATTTCTCAGTGAGGTGGTTTATGAGGGGCTGAATTTTGTAGAGCCTGTCATGATCAGGGTCACCCTGAGGATAACAGAGTGTGTTATCACTGAAATGCATGAAGCGCATTATCGTCTCATATCTATGCCTGGTCATGGCAGCAGAGAACATGGGCATATGATGAATCGGGTCTGTGGACCAATATGACCACAACTCATTCTTTTTTGTAATGCCCATGTTGAGGGTTAGGCCCAAGAAAGTTTTAAATTTGAAAATCGTAATGAGTTTCCATGCAAGTGGTCTAGCAAGGTTTGAATTTGGGTTTGTGGCAATATATTGCTGAGCATATAAATTGCTTTGGCCCACAATCAAATTGTACAATTCTTCTGTGAAAAACAGCTCCAAAAAATCAAGGGGATTATTTAAATTTGCTGTTTCCGCCTGAATTCCAGGTTGGGCAGTGTATGGGGGAAGTATGGGTGCTGCAGAATCTGTGGGCTGTCAATCAGGATTTGCAAGCACGTCCGGAAGGACACTAGGGGCTCTACGGGCCTGTGTGCAAATTCTTGGTGGCATATTGCAGGACAATACTTGTGCTCGCCACCGCACCAGCTTGTACTGCACTTATGGGACTTGCCATGTCACCAAATAATACTGCAGTGCTGGTATAAAAAAGACTAGGATATTATAGGCTGCTCGCCAGTTCACCAAAAGGTAGTGCGGCACTAGTACTGGCACTCTGCTGCATATGAGACAAGTCATGCGATCCTAGCACTTCAGCTTCATGGGGTCGGGTACGCCTGATCTCAACAGGGACCTCTTCTCCATCGTCTGAGCTACCTGTCAAGGTGCCGCTGCTGTCTACAGGTTCGTATTCTGAGGCGGATTGTATCAAGGAGTCTTCCCCGTCGCTCTCACCTGACAGGCCTCTTCACTAGCATACCTTTGGCTGGACATTTTGGGCTCTAAATTTATAGGTACCTAGTGCAACTCAGGAAAAAGAGCACCTGGCTATCAGGGACTGCTTGAACCGCTACCAATAAAATTCATCTGCCAATGCTAGTAGAGATCAGACCTGCGGTTCTGTGTGCAATGTATTACAGGCGACAGTGATCAGAAATTATACTGACACTGCACTTCTTGTTAGGGGTGGGGGGAGCGGATAGGATAAACGCCAGTGCAGGCAGCAAACGGGGATGATCCTGCTAACACTGCATTTTTGGGGACACTAATACTAAAGGGCACTGATATAGTTTTGTTCATGATCAATATATTGATCTGTACAAACACTATACTAGTAATTGCAGTAATCAGCGCCCTATAGCGTGAGTGCGATACTGTGTGGGCAATCTAACGCTAGTTGACCCTGACGTTATCTAATATTGCTAATGGCAGTAATACAGTGATCACTGAAAATTTCTATATACTGACACTGTACTAATAGCACTGGCAGGGTGGCAGGGGGCAATCAAAGGGTTAAATGTGACAATTAAGGGATTAAAATGTCTATAATGTGTGTGGGTGCATTGTATTGCTTTTACTCATGTGTAATGTCTTTCTTCTCTCTCTGGAACAAAATGGTTTCTGGGAGAGAAGAACCAGCTAGATCCTGTGCCTGTATTTACAAATACAGCCACAGCTCTGCATCTCCATTCACTGTAGGAGATCAGCAGAGTCCCAGCCAAAATCACTGGCCGAGACCTGCTGACATACACCTCCTGCAGCAAATGACACCGGGGGTTAGCGGGGGGCACGCACATGCGCGCTCTAAACCCGGAAGAGCATAACGACGTATGGGTACGTCACTTTGCCAGCAGCTACTGCCCATCCACAGTACATTGCGGGCAGGCGGGAAGTGGTTAAGCCTTTTTTTTCGTATTTGAAAGCATTGCTTGTTTGCCTTGGGGAGGAGAAAAAATACTTTGTTTACCTAGTTGCAGATTTTGGGTGTGCTACACATGACCCAAAAGAGGTCATCATTGTACACAGGATGTGTGTAGCATGTCCAGAGCAATTCAGCTCTGATTAATCAAAGCCTGATTAATGTGTACACAGAGAGAGTCTGAACACTATAGATTAGGAATATTCAAACAGAAAAGGAAGTATCAGGGAAACCTCTGCACTGTACACTAAGGGACTGATTTATAAAAAATTTGCATAGCCATTCACTTAGTGAAAGTGCATTTACATTCATTCTGTTCAAATGGTGCAATAAACGAATGTAAATAGGCCATATCATGTGCTGCTGGAATGTAAATTATTGAATGAAAACAGAAAACACTGGCCACTAGATGCAGTGAAGTATTAGTGTATGGACATCCCTGTGATCACCACAGACAATGTAATCAATCAGCTACTGCAGATAGGCTCCATGCACAATGGGCTTATAAAAATGCCAATCCCCTTCACAGAAAAAAAAAAACGCTCATTTGGGGCAATTTTGTACAATGTTTAGATTTTAAGAGTGTTTAGATTGTTTTCTTCCAGAAAACTCCAATCAAAAATGCATACCAGAAGGGCTTTTTTTCTGACTCTAAACACTGAGCCTAAAATATGCCTCTAAAGATCCTAATGTACATGGACAAATTAGATAACATGTTTCTACAGGCAAAACACAAAGCTCCTGTAGAAGCAAGAATTTTTAAGCCAGTGTGCATGGGTCCTAAGGCCTCATGTACACTACTGCTCTTAAATGTGAGTTTAGGAGCTTTTGGCGTTTTTTTAGTCAACGCCCCTGAATCAACTCAATAAAAGCCTATGTGTCTACGTACACATAGGCTTTTACCAGAGTTTAGGAGCAGCAGAGTTTAGGGGCAGTTAAACTTTCCTCTTCTGAACGCAGAGTAATCTTGTTCCGGAGAGGAACGGTTTGGCCAAAAAACACTAAACGCTGCAAAAAATGCATGTAAACGCTAGTCTTGTTTAGCCCTTGGGCGTTTATCCATGTCAATGGAAAATGCTCTGGCCAATCAAATGAATAAATCTCAAAGCGCTAAACGTGACTAAACATGGCTAGACGCAGGTAAACATGTTTTGCCATGGTTAGCAGGCATGTTATGGGTGGCAGGGGTGGACTGACAACTCATGGGGCCCCCGGGCAATAGAGGATCATTGGGCCTCTGTGTCCTTTCCCAAACTCAAAAAAGCCTATGAAAAAGGTACTGGGGGCATCTCATGGGCCCCCTATTGAACCCGGGCCCTCGAGCAGTGCCCGAGTTTCCAAATGGTCAGTCCGCCCCTGGGTGGTTACATTTGGCCTATGAAAGGCTACAAATAGAAAATGATATTTTACACAATACAAACATTACAGGTATTATTTGTGAGAATGCTGAAATATTCTCACAGCAATTTTTTTTTTCTTTCAGAAATAGAAAAATGTGCACCTAATTCTGCATCCACTTCTATAGACTGCCTGTATGCAGTTTGGGGTGGATGCAGATGTGAAAAAATGGCTCATGCCCATAGGACGAGGGTCAGCAGCTGTCTGCATGAGCCTTTAAAGAATAACATATGTGTGGCACTGCAGAACAGGATTTATGTAATGAGTAAATATGGCTGTCCCATGTAGATATATAAAGGTAACCTATATATTGAAGAAAGTTTAAAAGAAATATTAACATACATTGATAAGATGATTGCTAAGATTTCTGAACATCAAGTTGATCTTTCTTTACATGTTCAACTAAAAAGAATTGAAAAGTTTAGAAATTCTTCTTAACATCTCATCTCATCACCCAGTATCTGGGTTCAGACCGGAGACATATGTCTACAGGATAGGATAGTATAAGAGAAGAGGAAAAGCTTGTTGATCATGATCACTGTAGTCTCAAAATAATGATTAATTGGTCATAACAAATGTTATTATTTATATTATATTGTACCTAAACATGGCCTGCCACTAAACTTCAGAAGCTGATAAATGTATTCCTATCGCCAAACCTTATACAACTACTGACTACTGAAAGGTAAGTGCAAGCAATGGTAAGCGGCATGGTGCTTGATTATAAGGAACAGGTACTGCAATATACAAATGCTAAACTAAACACACAAGGAGAACGGGGTACCTAAAGCAGTGTCTAACCAGAAAAAGGTCAAGAAAAAAAAACCTGAATAATCTACACTAATTTTATAAAGATATTCTGTATTTGCAGATTCAAATGGCACTGCCTGCAGTGTCCAACAAGAGCAGTCCTAATGAAAATGGTTTTCATTGTAAAAGGATTTAGAATCCTATTTAGAATCTTTGTAACTTGAAAATAAAATGTTACCTCAGCACTGAGTTAAAAGAAAAGCATACCAGTCTGAAGGCAGCAGCTATGTATCTACACAGTTGAAATACGGGAACTGTGTTACCTGCTAAAAGATTGGTAATTATATGCAGCCAATTTTGTGATCCATTCAAAAGGGTACACAATGGGGGTTATTTACTAAAACTGCATGGTGCAAAATCTGGTGCAGCTGTGCATAGACACAAATCAGCTTCCATGTTTTATTTTCAAAGTTTAACTGAACAAGCTGAAGTTTGAAACTGATTGACTACCATGTACAGATGAACCAGATTTTGAGTGCACCGATTTTAGTAAATCTCCACTATTGAGCAGTGCAAATAGAGCGTCCACTTCCCTGCCATTCTCCCATTTCCTAAACAAGTTGTAAATAAAACTTTAAAAACTAAAAGTTTCACAAAAAAAAGATTACTCATTGCTATTCTGTTATTTGAGAAGTGCAGTGACATTACTGCATCTCAATTTTTCTGGGCACTCAAAATCCTTTGAGAATGCACTCCTCCAATGGATTGTATTTTCTCCAGATTTGATATGCCCAGCTATTCTAAGAGGCAGCAGTGAGGCAAGTTGACAGCCTCAGCTACCTCCAATATCTTCAGAAGCTAGGAGGCCATTGAGTATTGTATCTTTTTTGTTAAATTTTTATGTTTAACATTTATTTACTGCTATTTTTTTGGAAGTAGGAAACTGGCAGGGAAGCTAACCTTCCATTTGTCATGGAAGGACTGCTTTAAGTGATGCATGTTACTGCTTCTGCAGCTATTGCACACTGATATGGTCACCCTGACCCTGCACACTCTGTTCTCTTCTGATGTCAATATGTTCAGTTAGCAAATGTGCCTGCACCACAATATGATTGACTCTTAAGGTTGACCCACCTAAGAGACTAATATCAAGACATACATATGAAAAAATTATCCCCGCTGTCACATTTGGTGAGTAGTGCCAACCACTTAAGGTGACCCATTCCAATTAATTAGGGTGCCCCACAACCACATGCAATGCAGTCTAAGGGGATGGAATGGCAATAAAATGCTTTCTCACCACCTTTCAAATACCCTCTGAAGAGCGTTCTGAACATGTATTATTTTATAGACAATGGATACAAATATTGTACAGTCATTGCATGACTTCCCCTGCAGAATGTGAATGTGAATTTTTGCCCAGCTGTGGAAAAAGTATGCATGGTGCCTTTACAGTGCTGGAGAACTGGGCAGGAGCTGATAATGGTGGCAGGAGTTGAAAATAATTGCAGGCCAGCAAGAGCTGGCAATTGTATAAAGTATGTTATTTTTTGGAAGGAGCAGATTTCAAGGTAAAATGTAATCAGAAGCTTCAGCTTCAGAGGTTTTCTAATAATTACTTATCCAGTACTGGTTCATTTTTTTGAAAGTGAACATGACAACTAGATCAGAGACCAGATTTGTCTTTCTTTCTGTCAGAAAACTGCCTGCAGTACTGAAAGACCTCAAAGAATGCACACTGGCTGAAGGGTAAGCTAAACGCTCCAACACATACTGATCAAGCTCCAGTCAATTGTCCAGCCAGAACATCCAAAAGCCCATGGGGTCTATTCAGTGATATGAGGGTCAGAAGCATGCTGGGTGTGATAGGGGATCCTGCCAATATCTGGAAATGTGGCCAAGAGGTTAATCTAATTGGTACATTTTTGCTCCCTTTGGAAAGGCAGCACGATATCACCCATTTTCCCCTTTTATTGGAATCCATAAGGGTGGATAACCAGTAATGGTCACTCTCCTTCATGGCCTGAATCCCAAAGTCCTTTTGTAGGCATTTTAGCATGAATGAGCCCATTTTCCACAAATTTCCTGCAGCAGAGAACCCCGAGTTCTCAACAATATCACCCTACACTAGGTATTATTGCTGTGATTTAGCTGGGGTTAAATATACAGTACATCCTCACCACTGGCACCCCAAACACTCTCCTTATACTCTTCTACCTCCTTGTGTTGCAGCTGCATCCAGGTAAACATTTTCTGGGTATGATCACCTTAAGTGGCTGCACATTTTGGTCACAGGGCACTCTGGAAGCCAGAGTACCTAACCAGGAACTGTTGCACTACCAGGTTTGTCTGTGCAAGGATGATTGCACAGTCTTCGGAATACATGGTGATCCCATTAGCCAGCTAAGAGTTTTTGGTGGATATGGTGATCTGTGGGGCCTGTCCATTAGTGGTGCAAGTTTATTGCCACATGGATGGGTATACCCATACTACATATCTGTAGCAAGAGAAATAGTCGGTGTGAGGCTATTGAGGTAGATATAAATATCATAGAAGGATGTATTTTACTTATGACATCAACAGTTCAACTCTTATGTCACTCTGAGATAAGATGACAAAGGAACATGGTATTCATACACCACATGCTATCTCTGTGCTATTTATGTATTTGTGGTGACATAACTCTTAGTGTTACCACTTGTGGTAATAGGGATCACATTAGCTATGATAAAAAATAGGTGCTCCTCCTTGCCCTATGCATTTATAATAAAGGCAGTTCCAAATATACCAATTATATAAAAGTCCTTAACAAAGGCTCTTACACAGCATAGTGGGCTTTTTGGTACATAGGAATATGCACCCCTGTGCAGTTTATCATGTAAATAAAGGCTGCCAACTACTATGGTGCTGTCCACAGCAGATATGTGAAAAAGACAAAGACTGCTGAGGTATGTAGAGCAACCCTTGGAATCACAGTAGTTTGTATCTCAAGGGCTTCCTTTATCAAAAATCATGCATGGACAATGTGAGTTCTCTCCCCACCTATTCCAGCAATAATAGGCTTAGCCCCTGCTGGTACAGGCAGGAAGAGAGCACATACTACACATGTGGGGCTTATTAAACAGGAAGCAGACTTGTTCTTGCAATGCAAGGGGTGGGAGCCAATGCTACTGTGTTGATCCAAAATGTAAGGACGTCAATAATTTAATGTTAGCAATAATGGTGTGACCCTCCTGCGCTCCAAATGTGTGTTAAAATAATAAAAAAATATTAAAAAATATATAATAAAAGAACCCCAAACAGCTGCTAGCATTAAATCATATACCAATGATCAAGTGAATATAAACCATAAAAATGCTGCGCTACATTCAAACTAATTAAAGTAAATGTGGAATTCAATATCTCAAGAGAAATATTAACAATAATAATAAATATAATTGTAAATGTGCTTAGTGATAACACAAAAAAAAGTGATGGCAAAAGCACAAAACTTAAATCAATACGCATGTGCAAAAAAATGCACATACATATATTACATCACACGTGCAAAAATGTGAAGTGAAATATATCTAAATAATACACGCAAACTCAAAGTCCAATGAATATTAAAGGTGAAAAAAAGTTCCAATAATGGAATATTAAAGGTGAAAAAAATATATTTTTTGGTTAACTGTGTTTCCAATATACTGTAAAGTGACCACAGGTGAAACAAAACGTGCAGGTATCTGGGTGTAGATAGAGCTTGTGAATCCAACCACCTTCTGGATTAGCCTCTCACCTCATCACTTCGACCCTTGCGGCCCTGATGAAGTCACGTGATATTGTGACGTAACGCGTCGGCGTAGCGCGGTGACGTATTTCCGGCGTGGCGGCCATCTTGGTACACCTGTGGATTCAGCTGTACACCCAACTTACATACATATATCCTCATTTGAGAGCATGAGGGTCTAATGTGGACTGGCTGCTACGTAAGTGTATTTTCACTAAAGATTTGATGTTCCTATAATAAACATACTACACTATGGGAGGATCCCTCTGTTTTGTTCTGGGAAAGTGATATTTCATCTATACCTGGAGAAGAGCTGAGTGGGAATATTATATCCTGAGAAGTGGTTTTGGAGTGCTTTGGTGCCTGGAGGATCTGTGAGAGGGATCCATTACTGCTCTTTGACCCGCAAGGGTCGAAGTGATGAGGTGAGAGGCTAATCCAGAAGGTGGTTGGATTCACAAGCTCTATCTACACCCAGATACCTGCACGTTTTGTTTCACCTGTGGTCACTTTACAGTATATTGGAAACACAGTTAACCAAAAAATATATTTTTTTCACCTTTAATATTCCATTATTGGAACTTTTTTTCACCTTTAATATTCATTGGACTTTGAGTTTGCGTGTATTATTTAGATATATTTCACTTCACATTTTTGCACGTGTGATGTAATATATGTATGTGCATTTTTTTGCACATGCGTATTGATTTAAGTTTTGTGCTTTTGCCATCACTTTTTTTTGTGTTATCACTAAGCACATTTACAATTATATTTATTATTATTGTTAATATTTCTCTTGAGATATTGAATTCCACATTTACTTTAATTAGTTTGAATGTAACGCAGCATTTTTATGGTTTAATAATTTAATGTATTGGCACATCTGCACGGGGGACAGAAATGGTCTGTGGATTCTGCATCTGCATCTCATTTTATTCTAGCCAACCACACAGTGCATTTAACTACTGGACACCTTGCTAACATGGACCAGTTTTTGTAAAAGGTGAACTTTGCATGTAAGAAATCAGACTCTTTTTGAATAAGGCTGAATGTAGCACAAAAGCCATATACAGTATTTAAATATATTGTTTATATGACAGGCCTGTTCATGAAAGAAAATCTGGCCACCTTTGCATCACAAGTATACTCGTACACAGTATAATTCTGAGTTTTATAAAGTGTTATTTTATTACCAGTATTAAATCCATGGAGCTAGGACAAGTTCATTATAACTTCAACTCTTGTCTCCTTTTGCATAACAAGTACTGGAAACATTACTTGAATGACATTTATGCGAAGATCCTGAGTACAGAACATTAGCCAAAAAAACTAGGACGGATGTTTATTGATGAAAATCATCATCAGGAACACAGGCTTATAAAGCTTTGAAACAGATTCTGTTCACGTGCCATTAAATGAGCTCTGGAGAGCAGTGAATATAATTCCAGTCATTTGGAACACTAATTGTTGGTTAATTATTACTTCAGGTAATCGCAAGGTAGGAACTAAACTCTGAATACTTTGAATGTACATAAAGAAAATGATCAACACTGTTTCAGAAGCTGTTACATGTTTTTATACACATAGGCATACATAGATTAAAGAAAAATTATACATTTTTCAATATTTAAACAGACTTATCAGAAGTAACATATAGCTATACATATTATTTTTCTAAAAAGTGTTAGGTATTTTTACATTTTTAAAGAGCTATCTGAAACTGGGAGCTTTCATTATTGCCTGACAGCTGCATAACACTCCATTTCTCTGTGTTGCTTTTTTTTCTGTTGCAATTTAAATACCTAAATTACGTGCATGGATTCACATGTTGATTTCAGCTAGCCAGTACTTTGCAAAGAGAGTTTTTACTTATACTTCTTCTAATTTATACTTATTGTTACTACCACTTCTAGTACTTGTAGTGCTTTCCCCCGCAGGAGCTGCTGGTGATGACAGGTTCACTGTTTTGCCACAACTCTCCTAACAGCTTAATCCCCTCTGACACACTTGGTTATAGACAATGGTGTCCGTTTATGAACCAGCAGTAATAGATCGCTGCTCAGTTCTCTGGCATTCTCGGAGTACACAGTTCTCCTGTGAATGCTGTTTATGAAGCATATGTAGATCAGTTCTCCAAATGAAGGGAGAACGGTCCACAAACGCTGGAAAACGGCTGCTTTTACTATAATCTCGCGAGATTACAGTAAAAGATCAGTTTACTAAACAAAGGTAAATTATCTCTGCTTAATTTGCGGTCCCTCCGATTCTCCAGCTCTGGGCTGGAGAATCTGGAGGGAGAACACAGATCTCCAGTGAAGGGCTGAACATGTTCTCCTGAGTGTTATAAACTGTGAATGACCAGAGAATAGCTGCAATCCTCTGAATCGCAGCTATTCTCTGTGTCATAAAAGGACACCTAAAGGCCATTTACACATATGTGTCTTAAGCGTTAGTAAGCTACTGTTCTATAATAATGCACAGGAATTAAGCCTCAAGCAGCTTGGTGGTAAGTTAATCAAATGTACTATGGAAATGCAATTAAACAAGGCACAAATCAATGAACAGATAACTACACAAAATTAAGGCACTATAATAAATAAATGGTCAATGACCCACTAACTGTCACACAAAAGAATATAGCAAATTCAAATTGAACTGTAATAGGTGTAATTAGTCTCTAGAACTGCATCAGCCAACTCAGAGGAATAATAGGGTTCATGTGTGTACACTATACATATAACCCCAGCAGCAGGGGAGAGTATGCATTCCTAGTGTATGGGGCACCCCTTGAAGATGGCAAAAAATACCTGACACCTATTAGTCAATTATGGCTGGCTCCTGGTGGTGCCCTTCTGTAGGTGGTGCACTGTCCCTTTTAGGAATGTGGGTGGATTGTAGGAGATACAGTGGGGAAAATAATTACTTGATCCCCTGAAGATTATGAACGTTTGCCCACGTACAAAGAAACAAAGGGTCTATAATTTTTATCATATGTGTAGTTTAAATGGTAAAGACAGAGTATTAGCCAAAAATTCTGAAAAAACACATGATACAAATGGTATTGTTGGCAAGCACAACAAGGTAAGACATTTCTTGTAGTTGGTTACTAGCTTTGCACACATCTCAGATGGGATTTTGGTCCAATAAACAAAGGACACAGCACCTCTAAGTGTAAACTGTATGACAATTTTAATACAAAAGGTAAGTATAACAACTCACATCTTCGAACAGTAAAACAGGCTCTTAGGGATATGTGTAGTATGTCTGTCACTAGATGTAGGAACTGCTTTGGAGAGGAGGTACCCTGGTCGGTCAGCAGAAGGCCCTGCAACAGGTAAGGAATCGATGGTAAAGCCTAATTGGGTCTCCAATATGTCCGGAGCTAGTGGCATTGGGTGTTTAACGTCATTGAGATGCAATGTGTTTCTAAGCATGCGCGGGTACCGGTATGGGCCGACACACTCTCTCATCAGGCATAGGTGGAGCATAGGAGCAGGAAGGGAGAGGGAGAGCCTTAAGTAGAGTGATGGGGGATGATGGACAGGACCAGGGGCAGGGAGACATGAGGAAAAAAAGTGACAGGACAGTGGAACGATGTCCATCTGTGAGGTATTGTAAATCCAATGATGGCAGGTCACAGTGAAGATGTTAAAATTAAAATAACATACTACTTACCTTTTTATTAAAATTGTCATATAGTTTACACTTAGAGACACTATGTCCTTTGTTTATTCTTCCACTCCAGAGTTTGCCTCACTCCATCGCAGCCTGCCCTGGTGCTTACTGGATTGCCTTTGCCCTAACTGGAACTTTATCCATTTATTCATCATTACATGGACTGCAACATTATGCACCTACTATTCCCTTTGTACAGGGATTTTGGTCCACTCTTCTTTATAGATCTTCTCTAAATCCTTAAGGTTTCTTAGCTGTCACTTGGCAACTCGATGGTCAAGCTCTGATGAAGAAGGTTCGTCCTTCAAAACGCGTCAGCTGTTCCCTGAGTGTCCACTCCTCTGATGGGACGTGCGCAGGCTGCTTTTATCCTTAGTCCCTTTGAGGACTTACATGCATGATATACCTCAGTGTTTGTGAGTATTATTCTGTAATTAATACATTTTGGCTTACTGAGGTAATGCGCAAGGTTGGTGCGCTCTTTGTTTGTTTGCGCTTCACAGTATTAGTCAGGCTTCCCCAGCCTTGTTTGGAGCTGCACAACCCCATATGCACTAGTGGTAGAAACTTCCAAGTCCTGACTCCATCTACCTACTCCGTGTTGGGTCATAGAGCGCAAGAGAGTTTGTTTTCTTTCTACAAGTATAGTAAGCAGCTGTGATGGAAGCGTAGGCAGGACAGAACACACAAAGAAGATGGGGAACACACAAAGCTTTATTGAACTATGAAAGACACTCAATTAGGACAGTTCATGGCACTCTGCAACATGCGGCTTGTAGGGACACCCACAGTAAGCGGACTCCACGGGGCCTTGGCAATGGGGTCTGACCTCAGCACAACCCCCACACAGCTTTCTAGGGACAACACAGGGACTCAACGGGACTTTGGCTGTGGAGTCTGGCCTCAACACAGCTCCCACACAGCATACTAGGGACAACATCAGGCTCACGGGGACTCAACAGGTAGCGATGGCTCAAGCACTCAGGGGCATCCCAGGTAGCTATACTCTGGGCACGCCATGGGGCGGTTCAAGTAATGGTAGTCTGAGCATGCAATAGGGGCAGGTCATGACAAGGGTGGTCTGAGCGCACAATAGGGACAGTTCAGGACACGGGTGGTCTGTACACACAACAGGTACAGTTCATGACATGGGTGATCTGAGCGCACAATAGGGACAGTTAAGTACAAGGGTGGTCTGTGTACATAATAGGGACAGTTCATGACACGGGTGGTCTGTGCGCACACTAGGGACAGTTCAGGACAAGGGTGGCCGGTGCGCACAATAGGGACAGTTCATGGCAAGGGTGGTCATGGGCACACAATAGCAGCAGTTCCTGGCTTCTAGGGACACTCACGATAGGCGTCTTGCAGATGCTCAGCAGTAGGCGGCTTCCGGGGGGGTAGGCGACTTGCGGACGCTCAGCAGCAGGCAGCTTCCAGGGACAAAGCGGTCAGCAGACAGGACGGCTTCCCAGGGACCCTCAGCAATGGATGGTGGCCCTCACAGCGGCCAGCTTTTCAGGGGACAGCAGCGATTAGCAGGCAGGGGCCCTCACAGCGGCCAGTTTCTCCAGGGGCCCAACGATCAGCAGACAGGGCAGCTTCCCGGGGCCCAGAAATCAGCAGACAGGCGGCTTCCCAGGTACCCTCAGCAATGGACGGTCACCCCCACAGCGGCCAGCTTTTCAGGGGACAGCAGCGATTAGCAGGCAGGGGCCCACACAATGGCCAGCTTCTCTTGGGGCCCGGAGATCAGCAGGCAGGGGCCCTCACAGCGGCCAGCTTCTCCAGGGGCCCAGCGATCAGCAGACAGGGGCCCTCGCGGCGGTCAGTTTGCCAGGAACAGCAGCGGGAGTCATGGCTGTGGGGTCTGACCTTTGAGGAGGGGGGCTCATGCAAAGCACTCAGCGGGGATGGTTGCGGAGGCCCGGTCCCCACCCGGACCTCCCATGACAGCAGTGGCCCCAGGGACAGTAGCGGGAGTCATGGCTGTGGGGTTTGACCCTTGAGGAGGGGGGTTTATGCAAAGTGCTCAGCGGGGATGGCTGCGGAGGCCCGGTCCCCACCCGGACCTCCCACGACAGCGGTGGCCCCAGGGACAGCAGCGGGAAGATGAGACTGGCCGGCTCCCGCTCCGGCCTTTTAAAGCTCCCAGGACGCTTCCGGGTTGCCCCAGCAACGGCCGGCCCAGTGCCGCGCTGCCGGGGCAGCGAGGCACGCCCCCTTGACTCGGGCCACGCTTCTCGTGAGCACGGCCTTTGTCACTGGAGGGCATAGAGCGCGGGAAGTTCCCGTGCCCGCGCTGCATCCACCAGGGGCGCGCAGAGACATCTTGGTGGTCTGCCGCTGGGGTCTCCTGGTGGGGGGTCACAGCTCCTCCGCCTAGATTGCCGGGTGAGCTGTGACCCTCGCCGCAGGGGTCCCTTCCCCCCATCCAGCACAGCCTGGCTTCAGAGGCTGTGTGCAGGATGAGGATGTGGCAGGATGAGGACGAGGACGTTGCAGTATGCAAAGAATTTTGTGGGAGCCTAAATGAAAATTGTTGGCCACATAAGGCTTGCCCTCCTCGAGCCTCCAAGGGGAAAAGGCCAAAGCACAGCCCCCTCCATAAGCTGTGAACCAATTTAACATCATAGGCTCCAGGTCCTGCCCTTTTTGCACACCCCACGGCTAATTTATAACCTGTGTTGCACCACCGAGAAAGATACTGCTGCACCATAGAAGCAGATAGCTAGATACCATTTTTTCCTAGAAAACCATGCCTGTACTCCACCATTATGTGCAGTGGTAATGTTTTTCTGGACCACATTGTCATTGGCAGGGCCCACATGATCACAGACACAAAATTCACTTTCATGGTGGTTGGGAAAGATGTAGGATAGAACACAATGCTGGAGATGGTGGTGTTGTCCTATAATATACACCTTGGTCACTTCTTTCTCCTTTTCTCCATAATTTTATAATTTGGTCACTCCTCAGAACTACCAGTCCTGAGTCTATGTAACAAATTCAGAAAAACACTGTATGGTGTAATATATTGGGCACTGGAGACACAGCAGAAAGAGGAAGAGAAATACTTCCTATTGTCCTCGGGGCCAGCAAGCACCTTCGACTACTTCCTCTATCCCTGTGAAGCAGATGCAGCAAAAGATAGAGGAAGAGTTGGTGCCTGAATCCACTGGACTGTAGCCATAGGTGAGGGGGAAAAAATTAATGGGAAAAGGTTGTCCACCCTTCCAAGAAGGTGGCTTCAATGTTTACCCTGTTCCCACCAGGCCAATAGCAGGATGAAGGCCGAGCGGGATTCTCATAGATCAAGGTGGGCATCATATGATGTCCTTCCTGGATCGGGCCCCATGCATGCCCGCAGGGCCACACTGTGGCAAGATCTTTCACCAGGTGTGTACCTTGGACACAGCCAATGACAGATCTGTGTACCAGCCCATTGTCAGTACTATGTCACCTGCTGTGACCAACAGGGGTGGACTGACAACTCATGGGGCCCCTGGGCAGTAGTGGATCATGGGGCCCTGTGATTTCATCCACACTCAAACCACACCCAAAAAAGCCTATGAAAGGTACCAGGGGCATCCCATGGGGTCCCCTACTGACCCCGGGCCCTCGGGCAGTGCACGAATTCTCGAATTGTCAGTCCGCCCCTGGTGACCAATCACATCAGGTCACATGACAATTGTAAACAATGGATGGCTTCCTTTCATGCCATCCATTTTATATAATTGTGTCACTAGCTGTGATTGGTCACAGGGATCACATGTACAGACTGGGCCAATCTGTATCATGTGATTAGCTGTGGCCAATCACAGCTAATCACAACAAAATAACTTGAATTAATCAATCATAATGTGTAAAAAAACCAAGAACAAATACTGATCCCTTCCCCAATGTAGTATAATGTTACTATGGTAACATTATACTACTCTGGTCACAGAGTATTATGAATAAAAATGTAATAAAAAATAATTTACAAAAAAAATTATTAATTACTAACCAGTCGATGTCCTGATCACCGCCACACCAATTATATGATGATGCTATACTGCACTGATGAAAAAAAATTAGAAAAAACGTATTTTTAATTTTTTAATTTTCCAAAAAATTATGACAAATAAATTACAACTTCAAAAAACTCGCCATGCCACTAAATATCTCGAACTGTTTACTTTGCAAAAAGGAGTCATTTGGGGGATATCTGTACTGTCCTGACATTTTTGGGCCTCAAGAAATTTGATTGGCCGTCAGTACTTCAGGATTAATCGATTTTCAGATATACTGTATACCATAGGTTGTAGACTTTATACCTTTCCTACAAACTAAATAATAAATACTGATTTGGGTTATTCTCACCAAAGAAATATAGCAGAATAAATCTTGGCCTAAGTTTATGAAGAACAATTATTTATTTGCAAAATTTTATAACAGGAAAAGAAAAATGCGGGGTTATTTTCTAAATTTTTGGTCTTTTTTTGTTAATTTAGCAAAAAATAACCCCCCCCCCCCCCCCCCGCGGTGAATAAATACCACCAAAAGAAAGCTCTAGTTGTGTAAACAAAATTATAAAAATTTTGTTTGGGAACAGCTTTGCATGATCATGTAATTGTTATTCAAAGTGTGAGAGCGCTGAAAGCTGAAAATTGGCCTGGGCAGGAAGGGGGTAAAAGTGCTCGGTGTTGAAGTGGTTAAATTTGTTGCCTAAAAAGGCAAACCACATATCATTGGCTATGAAAATTGAGAAGGAGAAACAAACTCTTTAAAACATACTATGAGACAAAATGAAAACTACAGTAGAAGCTTAACGCTAGACAGGAATATCTACAGTTTGTCTCCCATAACATACAGGGAACATTTGCACATTTCAACTTTTTTGTTAACAGAGAACACAGGCCTAATCTTAAACAATCAGTACTTCAGGCTCTATAACTGACAATATTTGAATAAGATGTGGCTCTTAAGCAACCTAAAGTTGGAAAAAGCCCAGGACCAAATGGTTTTGTCTCACAAAAACTAAAAATATGTTAAAAACAGCATAATCCCTGTATTTTCTGAAATCATTCAAGAGACTAAACACTGGGATTCTACCTCCCTCCAAACATTAGAAAGACAAATAGTGGATATTCACAAAGATGGCAAAGACTCACAAGTATGTACAAGGTATAGACCAATTTCTTTTTTTTAATGCAGACCTCAAAATCTTGTCAAACTTATTACTCCCACTAAGTTAATTGATACATACTGGTTCAGTGGTTTTTGTCCCTGGAAGAGAAGTTTGAGACTGTACTTTGAAAACACTTATTGAAACTATATGGGCAAAAAGGCAAAGAGCAGATTCAGCCCTTTTGTGAAGGGATGCGGAGAAGACGTTTGACAGGATCACAGGGGATTCCATGTCTGAGGTCCTTAAAGCTGTGAGTCTTAAAAAAAATGCTCTCCTGTTTTGGAGCTGTGTATTCTAATCCCAGTGCAAAAGTTAGAGTGAGTGAGATCCCGTCAGATAGTTTTCATACAGGCAATGGGACTAGACAAGGCTGCCTCTTACCCCTTTAAAATTCATCCTTCACTTGAGCCATTCCTGAAGATCATAAGAAAACACCCAGATATTAAAGGTTTTAATATTGGTAAGATTACATGCAAAGTGAACCCCTATGCAGATGACATGTTATTCTTCATCTCAGCCCCTCAACTGACAATCCCTACTCTTCTAGAGAATTTTATCTTTTTACCGCAATATATAACCTAAAGATACATTTTGAAATATCAATAGTCATTATCGTATTTCCGCACACCTCTCAGGAAATCCAGAGACAATACCCGTTCAAGTGAGCATCATCTCATATTGATCTTTTAGGCATTAAAATGCCACAGACAGTGTCGCAACTTTATCCCCTGCTATCTAAAATCAGGCTGGATCTCCAAAAATGGCAAAACATGGCTCTCTCATGGTTAGGCCACATTATTATTAATATAAATTAAAATTAATATCCTGCCAAGATTGTTATATGTTCTAAGCTATTCCCATACAAATTCTTCCTGAATTTTTCAACGAACTGGACAAGGAACGTGAAAGAAACCATGCATCTGAAAAGGTTTTTATACCTTCCGAATCACAAAGGGGGACTAAATTTACCAAATTTAAAATATTACTACTATGTGGTTCAGATCATTTTCATTACTGGTTGGTTTCTACATGAAAACATCAAGACATGGGTAAAAATTTTGCAACAATCATTCCATAGTCAATGCACACTAAACTATATAAGACTCTAATGAAACATCCATTGATTGGTGATTCTTTACAAATGTTAAGCAGGCCATAGATTTGTAAAAAGTCTCTCGATTTTTCTTCTGATAAGCAAAAAATCGGTCGGCCGTACAGCCAATTAGAACATCATTTAGAATGAAAATCGGCGGATAAATCCTCTGTAATTGTCACCTCTACAAGAAGTGATGTCGTTTTTTGGGGCGGAAATGCTGTCGTTTTGTCATCGGAAATGATGTCGTTTGGTGACCTTTTTGTCCCTCCCTCTTTTCGTAATCTGCTGGCAAGACATCAGCAACATTTCGTTCCTACGAATTTTCTTTATTTATTGTATTAAAATGCCTAAATTAACCTGCAAAAAAAAACTGGCCCTTATAGCGCTTGCTGTGTTAGCACTGGAGGAGAAGGAAAAACAACAAAAAAAGAAAGCAAGGAAGAGCAGAGTATGGTGCAAAGACTGGCTTCTGAAACGTGATAATTTTTCACATTACGAAAAAAGTCTCTTACATGCGCAAACCCATCAGTGCCGAAGAAAGACCCTCCGCTACCTATCGACCAGAAGATCCTATGAGGACCTCAAGTTTTCAACTGGTATATCCGCACAGTCCTTGGGTCGTATAATCCCAGAAACATGCGCAGCAATATCACGCGTGCTGAAGACCGAGTATTTGCAGGTAGATATTATAAAAATATATATCTGTGTTACATAAAATGTGTTTTTTTCATTTGTTTTTTTAATCCTTTACATTTCACAGCTTCCTCAGATAAAGCGGTGTGCACATGATGTCCCTTTGGTCATGCACATTTATTAAATAATGTAATCAAAATTACATCTTAATAAAACATTCCACACCCCCATTCACACAGTGAAGGCAAAAAAAAGCACAATGATAAAAAATTTTGATTGAAAACACCGGCGGCCTTTTTTTATAAAACAATTCTCCCATTTATTAACTAGTATATACAACAATTATATTATATAAAAACACTACGAATGCTATTGTTTATTAGTGATTTTTTTTACTTAAAGGGTAGTGTAATGAATATCCCAATTGCTATGGGATGCTTCTGGCCAGTTATGACTGCTACTTGGTGTAGCAGGCATATGTAGGGGATGTTGCCGATGTGCAGTGTGTGTGGGTGTACTTGGAGAAATGTATTGAGGGTGTGGTGTGCTGTGGGTACGTTTGTATGTGTTGTACCCGACAAGTTTTGTATCAACGGTACAGTGTCCCCTTTGACCAATTGTTAAGATCTGGTAAATCAAAGGGTCCACCAAATCTCGTTGTTGCAAAGTCATAGTGCGCAGTTTGCTAGCGATATGTTTGGCAAAGACATCACAGTCATCTTCTTCCTTTTCTCAGTGCAGATGATATATTCCACAAAAACACAGTTGTCTCAGACTCTGGATTCCTTTTTTTTTTTTCCTCCACGGTTGGCACTGCTTGATTGTGGTGCTGGTTCGTGCGATGTATCACCTTCCGTTAACTTAAAAAAAGGAAATGTGTTTAATTTTATAGATACAAACTATAACAAAACTTCTTATCTGTTTTACAGTTTCCAAAGTGCGCACAAGACTGGCTTCTCATTGCAGGTGACTTGCAAAACCTATGGAACTTTCCAAACTGTGGTGGTGCCATCGATGGCAAACATGTTCGCATCACACCACCGCCTCACTCCGGGGTCCTACTACTATAATTATAAAGGATTCTTTAGAATCATGCTTTTGGCCATTGTGAACGCAAAGTATGAGTTCCTGTACCTAGATATCGGTAAAAATGGGCAGAATTCCGATGGTGGAGTGATGGAGAAAACAGAATTTAAAAAGAGACTAAACGAGGGACTTCTACATCTTCCCACCCCGGAGCAAACAGTAGAAGGTCTTAATTCTGTTTTTGTTGAGGATGATGCGTTTCCTTTGAGCGATTGTATTTTAAAGCCATTTCCGTGGCGCAATATGAATCGTGATCAAAAAGTATTCAACTACAGGCTGTCACGTGCACGACTCGTGGTTGAAAATGCATTTGGCATCCTTGCAAGTCGTTTCCGAATTTTCTATAGTGCAATCAATGTGAACATTGACACAATTGACGTGATTGTGGAGAGCTGCTGCTTAATTCATAATTTTCTAAGATCTACCAACACTGCCTATATGCCAACAGAGACAGAGAAGATTTGATAAGCGGTGAATTGGTGCCAGGAGAATGGAGGAGCAACAATGCAGTCGCCATTGACAAATTGGCAAGTGCACAACCAGCTCTGGCAAGCATGAATGCGCGCCCAAATCGTTTAAATTACATGCAATATTTTGTGGGGAATGGGGCAGTTTCTTGGCAGGATATAGTAGTGTAATGAATTCTTTAATGTGGAAGTGATTTTGCAACTAAAGTGAATTTATTTTATATAAATGATTGAAAATATGTTAAGCATTGCTAAACGATACATTCTTTATAATTGACATTTTCCTTTACTGTATGATCAAAAATAAAAATAAAGTTTTTTGTAATTAATTACCTGTGTCTCTGGAACCTCAAATTCTGACATAGGGGAACCATACTGTTCTTCTGAGGGGGAAGACAGCAAACTGCACTGAGATTCCCTTGGCACGTCTGAGTCTGTAAGGAACAAAAGGTGCTCAAAGTACCAGAGCCGCGGCACATACACATCATCTGTGCCAGCACCAGATCTCTTAGACTTTTCTAGCTTGTTCAGCTCTTTTCGGAACACGGTGCGTAGGTTGGAAATTGTGTTGCGCACGTAGCTTTCATCAGCATTATTGCACACTGTTTTGCATTGGGCTATTAGTTTTTTCATGGACTCATCACGCAGCAAGCGATAGTCTTTGGATTTCACTTTCCATAGACATGGCATCTCTCTATACATGTCGATGAACTGAGGTAGAAAGGCTGTTGAGGTGAATTTCTGTGCCATTTTCTGAAAAGCAAAAATGTAATTAATTTAAATGAGCAAAATGTGTACGCTGTGTGTGTACAAAGTTAGATTCATAGCAGTTTAAAAAAATCAGGTTATCACAATGGCTTTTAATTTTAAGCTTCAACAAGCACATGTTAGCCTATGGTAACAAAGGCCGTCACATTGTCTATGGATAGACTTAATGCATCCAACTGTTTGTTAACTAGTTTGCATAGAACAAAGCAGCTGGTGTGACATGGCCTAAAAATATACCGTAAAAAGACGACTTTTTACCCCTTAAAAATCTTCTCAAAAGTCGGGGGTCGTCTTATACGCCGGTATACGGCATACTGACACTTTTTAGGGGGGCGGCGCGTTGCCGCCGCCGCCCCCCCCCCTTCCCCCAATGGAAGGGACACTAAGTACAGGGGTGGGCAGCGGCTGTTTCTTACCTGGTTCCGGTCCCACGACGATCCGGTCCAGGAAGCGCGGCTGCGCCTTCAGTTCAGTCACTGGATGTTCGTGCGGCTGCTCGGCTCCGCCTCCTCACCAGTGATTGGCCGCCAGAACTGTAGCTCAGGAAAGGCACACAGGCGGCCAATCACCGGCGAGGGGGTGGAGCCGAGCGGCCCCGCGAAAATCGAGTGCAGGACCAGCAGGTAAGTGGTCAGTGTAGAGGTGCTGCTGCAACCACATATGCTGGCTGCAGCAGCACCATACGAGAACAGGGTCAGCAAGTGTCAGTGGGAGGAATAGTGCCCCATCATTGGTGTCACTGATACCAATGATGGAGCACTATTCCTCCCACTGATACCAATGATGGGGCACTATTCCTCCCACTGACACCAACGATGGGGCACTATTCCTCCCACTGACACCAACGATGGGGCACTATTCCTCCCCCCCCAGGACACCAATGATGGGGCACTATTCCTCCCCCCCACTGACACCAACGATGGGGCACTATTCCTCCCCCCCACTGACATCAACGATGGGGCACTATTCCCCCCCCCCCACTGACACCAATGATGGGGCACTATTCCACCCCCCACTGACACCAATGATGGGACACCATTCCTCCCACTGACACCAATGTTGGGACACCATTCCTCCCACTGATACCAATGATGGGGCACTATTCCCCCCACTGATACCAATGATGGGGCACTATTCCCCCCACTGATACTAATGATGGGGCACTATTCCTGCCACTAATGCCAATGATGGGGCACTATTCCTCCCACTGATACCAATGATGGGGCACTATTCCTCCCACTGACACCAATGATGGGGCACTATTCCTGCCACTGATACCAATGATGGGGCACTATTCCTGCCACTGATACCAATGATGGGGCACTATTCCTGCCACTGATACCAATGATGAGGCACTATTCCTGCCACTGGTGTGCATTGGAAGAGGGGTAGTCTTATACGGCGAGTATAGCTCAAACACTAAATTTTAGCAGGAAAAGTAGGGGGGTCGTCTTATACGCCCAGTCGTCTTATACGCCGGCAAATACGGTACATATGTTATCATCCATGTGTTTGCAGAAAAGCAAACACATGTTAGCTTCCACATGGTGACAATGTCTACACATGGTATACAAACAAATGCTACACCTGTTGGAATGTGATGTTAAAGTGAGCACAGGCACAAACGCATGTTATCAAATGAGAAGAAATATTGCTATACTTGCACACAAAGGGGTATATGTTAGAATAAAAAATTCAAAGACACAAAACACACAGCAGCATATGGTAGGGGAACAATGCCCAGCACTGGTTATAAACAAAGAGCTGCAGTAATCATAATGCATTTTTAAATTGATAAAATATTCCTACACTTTCTCACAAATTGATGAAGCTACTTTCAAAAGTTTGCTATGCAAAACAAAAATAGGAGCATATGGAAAGGGAACAACGACCAGGCGGACGGTATAAACAAACAGCTTTTATACTATCACAATTCGCATTTTATTGTACAAAAACACAGGGGCTGACATGACATGACAAAGGTGTAAAGATTACAAAAATAGTAAAGTTTGCAAGGTTTTCATGCACACAAACCATGTGCTATTTTGTGGAAACAAAAAAAAAAATGGATACAAAAGAAAAAAACACTAGGAAGCACATGACAAGCATTGCAACATGTTGCATCATCTATACAATGATTGATGGTACCTACTTGTTTGAAGAGGATGTTTTTCGGAAAGTCTTGGAGAAAATTTTCAAATATTTGTGCTCACGTCTCCCGTGCCAGATGTATTAGATATGAGGAATTTCCGTTCATGCACGCAAATTTACATGTTTTTTTGGCGCCCTTTCACGCTATAAAGACCGCCCTCCTCCCGCCCTTTGTGACTACAATACGGATCAGTAAAGGATGCAGAAGTCCCCATGTGAGCACGAACGATCGCAGCAGCAGGTGCTAAACGAACAACAGGTGCATGAACAAGACCATCAGGAGTATCAAGCCCACCAGGATCATGAAAGTGAAACAGCACAAACACAATAATGGGGAATGCCATTAAATACCTGTGGCAAAAGTTTGGGATAAAACGCACCAAGGACCAATTGAGGAAAAGATGGTCTGATCTAAAGTTGAGGGAGCCGAATCAGTTTAAGCGAATCCGAAAATTATTAAGAAAAAGTGAGTATTGCACCTTCCTTAAATTTTTTTTTTATGGGATGTGATTTAGATTATGTGTAATATTTGGAAAATGCTACTGCCTGTGCTCTGTCTATTCAGGAACGTATTGTCTCTTTTTATTTTTAATAGGTAACTTTATATATCATGAAGATGTAGACTTAACTTCCATGCTACATATCTAAATGTTATCTTTCATACACACAGGAGAATGACGGAGAAATGCAGAAACAGAGGAAACAATTTTGGAAGAAACTCCAACAAATGACACGCATGATGAACATGTAGAAATTGCTGATGATGATATTTTGCACATTATGCCTGTGGATGAAGATGTTGTCAACAGCACTAGTGGGGGTAAGTACTCACATGTGCATACATGCATCTATCCATGCAAGCTTGCATGCATTCATGTCTGTATAAAAAAAATAGTTTACTAATTTACCTTTGTTTATTTAGGAAACCCAGAACCAAATGTATTGAATACTTTCACCGGCCAGAAGCTCACTGCTGAATTGATGATTTGTAATGTTCACATCGAGGATATCAAAAATAATTTGACCGCCTTACAAAGTACTTTGAGCGCCATGCAATGCAGAGTAAACACAGTATTGGATACACTATGCAAACTGATTTGAATTGAATCTTGTGTTGTACATGCCAGACCTGTTTCAGACACACTGCACTTATTCTTAATTATTTAACAATTGCAACATTAATGTTTGCAATGCTTTCTTTCATGCAAGCAATGGTCTTTTTCTCCTTCCTTACTGATGATGTATCTTACAAATATTCAAATATAATCTTTATTATACTGTCAATATGAGGTTTGAAAAAGGATGTCTGCAAAAAACATTCTCCTTTCCCATGACTAATTTTTGGAAAAAGTGTCATTACTGCAAGCATAGGGCCTTTTGCCCATTTCTTACTGTAATGTCAATATATTTTTATGCACAGCATGTCTGGTAAATACATTCCAATTTACTATGACAAATTTTTGAAAATGCTTTCATTACTGATAGCAATGGGGGTTTGCTAATCAATAGATTGTTCTTTGCTGTACTGTCAATATATTTTTTGGCTAATGATTCAGGTACATATATTCATATTTACTATGAACAATTTTTGGATATGCTTTCATTAATGCAAGCACTGGGGGTTTACCTCAAATATATATATATTTTCAGATGGTTTGGTTTATTATGACTTCTTTTGTAAAGTTTGGAACCATTTAACAATACTTGTATTGTCTTATATGTACAAAATGTATAGTGCGCTTTTATGCTGAATAAAAAAAAAAATAATGCTTTGGATACTGTCTATCTATATGTGTCAATAAAGCTTTGATGCTTTAAAACTATATTGCTGTTCTTTTTTTGAATAAATATATATATATATATATATATATATATATAAAGTGACATAAAGTGTTATAAGTGTTAATTGTGCATTATATAACATTAATTTGGGGTATTTAAGCACTATACAATAAGCATAGTGGATGCATGTTATTCTGCATAACAAACACAAAGATTACTGCACAGAAATACATGACATGCCATGACATACTGTCCTGTTTACACACCAAAACTTTTGATGTTTCTCTCGAATAAGAAAATTTGTTCCCTAAGAAACTTCCAGGTCATCATGGCCATGCAAATTAATTTGTCGTTTACAAAATCGGGGGATATTGTCATGAATGGGAAGAAATTTGGTCATTTTCTAAAAATTTTCCAGCTCCAACGATATTCGAGAAGACAAAAAAATCCGAAAATCCGCAGACAAAATTGCCCATACACGAACAGATTATCCGCGGAAGTCGTCCGAAAAATTGCAGGATTTTTCGCAAGTCTATGACCGCCTTAATACACTTGTTCTAAATCCTATAAATCCTCCACTCAAAGGAATACCTTCACCTCCTTAATTGGGAACACAAACTTCCTGAACAGCAACACTTCATAATTCTCCCAATTCTGGCATAATCACTCTCTTCCTCTTGGTGGTGCTTTCTTTCACCAAGACACCTTCTTATCTAAAACTGATATTCAAACCCATGCAAAAAGTGAATAATCTACCTTGGTGGATATTTTTTCCAAACTCCCCACTTTCTGACCTGTACCCAACACAAACATAACTATGCTCTTTGTCAGACATTGCTTGAAATAATTTGTAAGAGCAGATTTCCTCATACCCTTCTGATTTCCTGTATCTATTTTGACTGGATCTATCCAAGCCTTTGATGCTCCAACACCTTCTTTCAAGCAAAAATGGGAAAATGAACTGTCTGTCTGATGAGCTATTGTCTACCACATGTCAACTAACTCACACAATCTCATTTAGCGCTCATACCCAGGAGACCAATTACAAAATTATTTCTTTCTGGTGAATATACAAAATATACTCCCATATACCTGTGATCTGTTGGAGATGTCAGAAAGAAGCTGGCACTTTAAGAACCATTTTCTGGTATTGCCAACCTTTACAACACATTTGAAAACAGATCCATACTCTAACCGAACAAATCACAAACCTACATCTCTCCTACTCCCCAGAGGCCTTCTACATATTGTAAATGAGTGTCTCAGTCTACCACCTAAACACTAATTATCCACAGTTCCCACTGTGAAGGAGTGTGTGCTACTATATTGATAACATGGAATCCATTATGCATTATAAACTGACCCAATTAATAGAGTGTGGCAGGCATGGAAGGGATTCAAGTTGTCCGATACCTGCAAAGAAATTAAAGATGAGTCAATAATATCCAATTAAACCTACCAACTACAGTATATTCATTAGTTATGTGAATATGTTGGAGGTAGCAAATGCTATCTGTATATTTATTCTTACTCCCTCTCTTTCCCCAATTACTCTGACCCCCCTCCTTCATTCTCTTTCCCTACCACAGAGTTGACCCCTTTGATTTTGCTTTTGATTCTGATTTTACAGTGTGCCCACAACATCTTGAGTTTTTGAACTCTTGTACCTGTTGGCTTTTGGGCCTCAAACCTTATTTTTGTAGCAACTTCAGTGTTGGAACACTTGGTGGAGACAAGACTGGCCTCTGGGCAATGTTGTAGGAGATTGGTTTAAATTTATTCTCTAGTCTCTCTTCCTACACTTGTACACTTTTACAACAGGGCACAAATCAGCCAGCTTTTAATTACCCGTGGTTGAAGGAAAGAAAATAATGTATGACCTGCCTTACAACTCAACTTTCTCTCTAATCTGCTGGATGACTTTAGAACAAACTGTTTGGGTTTATGACTGCATGTAAACATAGAGATACTTTTTTTTAGCAATAAACACTGAGCACCTGCACCAACACCTAACCTCCCCTGCCTTCTGTAAGCTTTCCGTAGCTACTACATATCTGCTGCAACACACAATGAACAAAGGCTCTTGGGAAGTCTGACTTTTATAGGGGGGGGAGAAACACCCATGCATGCATTAAGTGTCAGCAGAAATCGCCCATGCACAACATACAGTCAAGGCCATTATAATTCAGAGTATTCAGAGAGAAAACCCCAAAACACATTAAAAACAAGACCAAATCAAATCCTGGTAGATAAAGCCCATACCTTGCTGTACACATATAGGTCTGCACGTCCTACACCCGCCCCCCACAGCCACGGTTGATACTTTGACAATTTTTATGGTTTTGCCACAGTCTCTAAAAGAAGATTAATTGTAACCTCTCAAGACAGGATGGCCTGTTTGATAAAAACTAACTTTTGTCAAGATGTAAGACCAAAAGAGTAATGTAATTGTTTAATTAACCCTTTTGCTGCCAGGCCCTGCATTCCATATTAAATTCAGGTGGCCAGACCTTTTTTGCAATTTTTGCATTGTTTTTTTATTCTTACTTTACAGCTTTCAGAGTTTGTAAAAGACCCCCCGAACCATACATTTTCTGAAAGCACATGACCAATAGAATACAAAGCAGGTGCTAATGATTTTGTAGGCCTGGGATATCTGCGCAAATGTTTAGCTATTCACTATTTTTGCTAACAATACACTAAAATCATTATTAGTGGATACATACATGGCAAAACTTACAAAATTCCTGCTAAATTTCTACTAAATATAAAAGCTAAATCTGTATTGACCTAATAACTAACAAATATTTGTAAATTTTAAATTACAACATTTTGTGAAAAGGTGAAAACTGAAGGTGTGCAAAACTGTAAAAAAAACTATTTACTGAAAATTTTGAGGTTATCACTTACATTCAGAGTTTGAAAAAGACCCCCCCAAACCATACACTTTCTAAAAACACATGGCCTGTAGAATAAAAAAAATCTGCTACTGATTTTTTTTAGGCCCAGCAAATGTTTATCAATTTTCACTAAAAAAAAACCTATAATCATTATTATTGAATACATATGGGGCAAAATTTACAAAATTCATGATAAGCTCCTACTAAATATGAAAGCTAAAACTGTACTGAGTAAATAAATAACAAATATTTGTAAATTTTAAATTGTACCTTTTTGTGAAATGGTTAAAAAAGGTGAGCAGAAATATAAATAATAACAGTTTTTTAAAAATGTGGGAGGTTATTATTTTTCACTTACAGATTTCAGAATTTGTTAAAGACCCCTCAAACCACACATATACTGAAAGCACATGACCTGTACTGATTTAGACCCAGCAATAGTTGCGCAAATGTTTATAAACTCGCTCTTGTCACTAAAAATACACTGATATTATTAGTGCCCACAAACACAGCATAACGTGCAAAATTCCTGCTAAATTGCTACTAAGGTCTCATTCACATGGAGCATACTAAAGTGTATGTCCATGGAGGGCTATGTTTACCCTCCCAGGTGTTCTGTGCATTCCTGTGCAGGCAGGCTAATTCATGTCAATTGGGATGCAGTGGCTGCACAACTGCTGCTTCCAATCTGACATATTTGTGGGCGTGGGTGCATGGCCCCAAACGTAGACAGTGTGAGCTCAGGGACATTCATCTGGACCCACACGGATGTCAGATTGGGAGCAATGGCTGTGTTTGTGCAGTTGCTGCATTCCAATTGACATCAATAGGACTGCCTCCATGAACATGCAGGGACACCTGTTCATTCACAAGCAGGTAAACACAGCCTTGCAGGGGCGTATGCTGTAGTATGCAATATGTGAACAAGGCCTTACTATGTTTTGTTTTTTAATTTTTTAATTTTATTTTATTTACAATATTTTGAACTTTTTTTGCATATGAATGAATAGAAATCTCTGTATAGAGACTCCTATTTGTTCACAAAACTGAATCATAGTAATCAGTTTTTACTATGCTCCAGTGATGAATAAACATAGGAGCAATAAGTACACCTGTTTACCAGCCCTCCCCCTCCCCATCCACACAGACACCGCTCTCTATCCTGACTGCCACAGTAGAAGCTGCAGCAGCTGGGATGGGGAGTAGGGAGAGTCAGCCAACCCAGCAATGGAGGGTGTGCAGAGGATTGGGTAAGGGGGCGTTCACTGCAGGGGGGGGTCAGATCGGCAAGGGGGGGATTCAGATTGAAACAGAAACAACACCTCCTGCGCTCAGGGACCCAGATCAAAGGTGGGAAAAACACTTGTGGAAGTAAGTCTCAGATCAGCAGGGGGGTGAATATTTGTCAGGTATTCCTCTGTGGCTCCCCTACAGCCCCTATAGCCAAGGGGAGGGTAGAGGAGGGAAAATGGTGGCTGCAGGGAAGACAGAGTGCCGATGAGATCAGAGCTGGGGGGTCAAATGGTGCAGGGGAGGATCGGTCCTTGAAGAGGGAAAATTAGAGTTGTGGCGAGGGGCAATTTATCAGTAGTTTGTGGAAGCGGGGAAGCAGGGGGAGAAATGTCACAGGCAGTGGCGACAACAACGGGTGGGGGCACATTTTAGGTCAATAGCTCTGATAAGTAGATTGTCAGCTGTTAATCTGAGCTATTGATTTGTTCAGCAGTCTGCTGAACAATTCTGCTATACTTTCATGAAGTGACCATGAGCTTATAGCAGAGGAGGAATATAACTGAGTACGGCGTATGGACCTGACCTGCTGAAAGGAGTGCTGTAGGTCCATACACCGTACGGACCTGGCAGTGAAAGGGTTAATGTTAAATGTACTCAGGAAATAAGGTTATTTTCTTAATAGTGAACAAAAAGATGAATGGTACATATAAAATGTAGAGTATAACATTTCAAATCATGCTGCATAAAGTAAAGGCAGAAAGTCTAAAATTATGCAATACAAGGAAGAAAACTTGCTTATTGAGTGGTGCTTTAGCCAAGAGAGGTATGGTTATTTAATTAAAGTGTACATGAACCCTAAAACGCACTTCCCTTATTTGTTACTGTAGCAGTACCCCCTTAGAAGTCGCAGAGTTATTTTCGGGCTCCCTGTCACTCTAGACCCCTCTCTGATAGTCCAACTCCTGCTGATACCACAGTACTCTTTTGACTAGAGTAATTTATCACCAGAAAATAGACTCACACAGATTAGAGTAAACTGATATGATGTTTATATTAAACTTGACTGTAAGTTTGGTAAAACAGCATAAAGTGGTATATGTATACATAATGGCAATTTACCACTCTTTGCAACTCTAAGCAAAGTAAACAACACACACAGCAAAATCTCAATCAGTGTTTGCAGGGCTGCTATTCATATGTTAACCGAAAACCTAAAACCTGAGGCATTTCTAGTCCCCAGTGAGCAAGGAAAACTTTCAAAGGTTAAACTAGCTCACTTTGAGATAGGAAAGAGTTCTTTAACTAGGGTAGTCAGCATCCCTTTAAATGCAGTGTGGGATATTCTGCATGCTTGTTGGGGCCCAGATGGTGCACTACATTGATCCAGACCTTTTACGTGGGAAGAGATGAAGGTGACAGTCAAGAACAAGAAAAAGAAGGAAGGACAAGTACTATTCCTTTAAGTAGCACTTGACTTGGGTGGTGACAGGGGCGTATTTGCCGTGAGACAAACAAGGCATTTGCCTAGGGCGGCACTTTTCAGGTGGGCGGCACGGCGGCTGTGCCGCCCCCCCCTTTCCCACGGAAGGCACACTTCCATGGGAAAGGGACAGAGGCAGGGCTGCCACTGCTGAGGGTACAGCAAGGAGGGTAACCCGGGCCAAGGGACCGGCTGCAGAGGAGAGGGGAGTGGTGGGCGGATCATCAGTGAGTGCTTGGAGGGCTTGAGGGGCGGGGCCTGCTGTCAGTGTGCCGGGATGTGCAGGAAGGTGCCAGCGAAGGAGGAAGAAGAAGAGGATGAGAGTCAGGGTGGAGGAGCCCGCCCGCTCTTTCGATGATGGGGCACTATTCCTCCTACTGACACCAATGATGGGGCATGATTCCTCCCACTGACACCAATGATGGGGCACTATTCCTCCCACTGACACCAGTGATGGGGCACTATTCCTCCCACTGACACCAATGATGGGGCACGATTCTTCCCAATTGACACTATACAGCTATATAACTATATACAACGTCTGCAACTGTGTGCAGGAAATTGGCAGATTTGATAGGAATGTTCACTTGTATGGCTGGTGTATGGGACTCTCTCACCCAATCTGTGGCATCATTCAGGTCCTGGTGGTTTCTCACTCTCTGTAGATGAGGGCCCCCACAGGTTCTCTGGTTCCTCCTGCACCGTTCTGTCCAGGCACCACGCTCTGGGTCACCTGCTGGCAGAATATCTTGCTGAACAGCATGACAAGTCAGCAACTCCTCCTTGCCTCTCTCCTCTCTAGCTTTCTGGCCTGGTCCTGTACTCCGGGAGTCAGCACACTCTCTCTCCACTTCTGCTCTCCAGCTCTCTGTCTAAATAAAAGTGACACTATGTTTGGTGTTTGGCCATTGTACTAATAGTCCACAATACATTATACTCTGGCATGTTTAAACACTGTGCAATCAAACAATTAAATTCTTCCTATTTTTTGTATGTTTACTGTAGAAATGTGTATGTATTTATGGATTTAATTAATCACAAAAAGTGAGAATTTAGAAAATCTTGCATGTGAAGCTTACAATGTGAGTTCTTTTATTATACAATGTTTTCAACAAAAGAGAGTGTTATTTAGTACAATTCCAAGGAAAAATGTTTTTCTTGTAATAGTAAATCAGTCATCATATACCTTTGTACACAAAAAGAATGTTATCTAAGATGCAAAAAGTCAGATCAGGAGTAAAGTGAATTGTTGAACAAGGTCATGTAGAAAAGAAAGTAAACAATGCTGCACAAAATGAAACTTATCTGATTTTATTGACATCTAGGAGATGTCTATCATCACATGTGCTATTATCCTAATAACTGAATCTGGCCATTCGATAAAACTGAAAAAGGTTTCCTTAAAAACAAATGGGTGCTTTAAAACTTTTCATGAACAAAGATTGTTTAAGCCTAGATAACAAGGCCAAATATAGCTACATCATTATGTGTTAGTTAGCTTGATTAATAGTAAAAAGATAATTTGCTCACCAAAATATTTTTTACATTTTTATATTTCATTTGATACTGTGTAAGGGTCCTTTCACAGGACGTGGAACCATTTTGCAGATCCGCTTGCTCAGTGGGGGATCTCTCTGCTGATCCCCACTGAGCAAGCGGATGACAGGTCTGTGTCTGCTCCACTGCTGCAGAGCAGACACAGAGCTGCTCGCTCTCCTAAATGGGCAGTTGGATGAAAACGGCCACCTGTCTGTTTCCACCCGACCGGATCTGACAGACGGAAAATAAGTTGGGTCCCCATCCGTCCCTTGTTTATGGATCGGATTGGATGTTGGCGGGTGTAAACGGACACATGTCCGTTTACACCCGCCACTCCATAGAGGAGAATGGAGGTTCCAATCGGGTCCACCTGAAAAACGGGCAGGTGGACCCAATCAGAACATCCATCTGAAGAACGCCTAAAGCATAACTAAGCCTAACAATAAGATACTGCAACTTACCACTCCTTTTTATGTATTGGCTGCATTTGTTTCCTTTATTTAAGTTTTTTGTTCCTTCGTTCTCACCTGGCGATTCTGCCAGTAAAACCTTTCCAGTCCTTGGATGACAACACTTAATTACCCTTCTGTATCAAGACAACAAGACTGTGGAACACCACCCCTTTTCTAGTGTTGGTAACAAACAGGCATGTAGTCCTTAGAGAACTATGCAATTAATAACAGTCAGCACAGGAAGAGAGCAAAGGATTTTTGAAAAGATCATCAGGTATTTTTTTTCAACATTTCAAATGGTTAAAACAAAATGCTTTCAATGGTATACTTAACTGACCCAAAGGGAACAAATAAGTGAAGTGTATTGTTAGAGTTTACATACTTTAATAAATTCCTCACCAGCGGCGGACTGATAACTCATGGGGCCCCCAGGCAATAGGGGATCATAGGGCCCCTGTGTCCTTGCCCAAACTCAAAAAAGCCTATGAAAAAGGTACCAGAGGAATCTCATGGGGCCCCCTACTGACCCCGGGCCCTTGGGCAGTGCCCGAGTTTCCAAATGGTCAGTCTGCCCCTGTTCCTCCCTTATGCTTTTTATTATAGGCTGTATTATGGATTAAAAGAATAATTGGGCTGTTATATTTTTATTTGTTCTAGTTTGGGAAAAGTAAAATGACTTTTTAGTGTAAGTGAAGCAGTGTACAGTATATATATTTGGACACAGGCACAATTTTATTTTTTCAGGTTTACCAAAACATTCTGAAGCTATAGTTATATAATGGATATGGGCTGAAAGTACACACTCTCAGGTTTAATTTGAGGGTATGTACATCCAAATTGGAGGAAGTGTTTAGAGATTACAGCTCTTATCAGTAGCCATCCCCCCTTTTTCAAGAGACCAAAAGTAATTGGACAATTGAATCAAAAGCTGTTTCATGGCCAGATGTGGGTGACTCCTTTATTTCTTCATCAATTAAGCAGGTAAAAGATCTGGAGTTGATTCTAAGTGCGGTATTTGCATTTGGAATCTATTGGAATCTATATCTGTGAACCTACATCATGCGTTCAAAGGAGCTGTCCATGCAAGTGAAACAGGCCATTGTAAGGCTTCAAAAATAAAACAAATCCATCAGAGAGATAGCAGCAACATTAAGAGTGGCCAAATCAACAGTTTGGTACATTCTGAGGAAAAATAAAGCACTGGTGAGCTCAGCAACATAAAAAAGGCATGGGTGTCCACAGAAGACAACAGTGGTGTATGACTGCAGGATCCGCTCTAGAAAAACCCAACATTCAGATAAGTGAAGAACACTCTCCAGGAGGTGAGCGCATGATTGTCAAAGTCTACAATCAAGAGAAGACTTCACAAGACCAAATACAGAGGGTTCTCCACAAGGTGCAAACCATTCATAAGCCTGAAGAATAGAAAAGCCAGAGTAGATTTTGCAAAAAAACATCTAAAAAAGCCAGACCAGTTCTGGAAAAGCATTCTTTGGATGGATGAAACTAAGATTATTCTGTACCAGAATGATGGGAAAAAAAAAGTGTGGAGAAGGCTTGGAACAGCTCATGATCCAAAGCACACAACATCATCTGTAAAACATGGTGGAGGCAGTGTGATGGCATGGGCATGCATGGCTTCCAGTGGCACTGGGTCATTGGTGTTTATTGATGATGTGACAGAAGCAGCCAGATAAATTCTGCAGTGTTTAGAGATATACTGTCATGCCAGATTCAGCCAAATGCAGCAAACTTGATTGGACTGCACTTCACAGTACAGAAGGACAATGATCCTAAACACACTGCAAAAGCAAGCCAGGTGCTTTTGAAGGAAAGAAGTGGAATATTCTGCAATGGCCGAGTCAATAACCTGATCTCAACCCAATAGAGCATGCATTTCACTTGCTGAAGGCAAAACTAAAGGCAGAAAGACCCACAAACAAAGAACAACTGAAGACAGCTGCAGTTAGAGCCTGGCAAAGCATCAGAAAGGAGGAAACCCAGTCTTTGGTAATGTCCATGGGTTCCAGACTTCAGGCAGTCATTGCCAGTAAAGGATTCTCAACAAAATATTAAAAATGAACATTTTATTTATGATTATATTCATTTGTCCAATGACTTTTGAGCTCCTGAAAATGGAGGCACTGTGTATAAAATTGGTTGCAGTTAATAAAATTTGTACTTGATAGTTATGTTCAAGCCCTTGAATTAAAACTGAAAGTCTGCACTTCACATTCATTTTGGATTGTCTCTTTTTAATTTATTCTTGTGGCATACAGAGCCGAAAGTATGAAAATTGTGCCTGTGTCCAAATATATATGGACCTAACTGTATATACTGTATACATATATATATATATATATATATATATATATATATAGATAGATAGATAGATAGATAGATAGATAGATAGATAGATATTGTACACTTCAACAATATGTGGTAAAGTAACTGTAAATCCTGACCTTATGAGACAACCCATTCATTTAAAATAGAAATGAAGGGTACATACATCAAAGGTGGTTTTAGCAGTTTTTTCAATTGCGCCATGCGCTACGAGCCCAATTTCCTCAGTGGCAGTGCCTTTTTCTCCCATTCCTGTCATGGACAAAATAGTACAAGCAGTGGTGTATGAATTTCTTGGGCTGTCCTAGGCAACACAAGACTCATGTGACCCCTGTTGCCTCCACCATATAAAGTGTTTGCCTCATGGTAAATATGCTGCTGGGGAGATGTATTGTACATCAGGAGGTTTTTTATAGATTGGTAGGTGGAGGTGTACTGTAGATCATGAGATGTATTGTAGGTCATTACTGAGGGATGTGTATTGTAGATCAGTAGGTTGGGTTGTACTGTAGTTGTACTGCTCATACTGGATAATCTGGGAGAGGTAAACTGTAGGTAGGTATTGGGGGAGGAGTACTGTAGGTAGATACTGGTAAAGGCGTATTGTAAATCATGGTGGGGGAGGTGTACTATGGATCTGTATGTAGTTGGGGAGGAGTATTGTAGGTCAAGGGTTAAGACTAAACCACCAACCTACAATACACCTCCCCCATCTACATATAGATTTATAATACACCTCCCCCACTACTTAACTGTTTGGTGAGGGAGGTGTATTATGGATCGGTACCTCCTGGGCATGCTTCCTCAGTGCCTTCGCCTGCTTGTACTGCGTGATGAGCTGCTCGTTGTCCTCTCTCAGTAACTCCAGCTGGTGTCTCTGAAAATTGTTGCCCCAGGCAAAAGCCTTGTTTGCCTCACGGTAAATATGCCACTGAGTACAAGAAATGTCAATTAAGGGACTTATTTCTGATTTGTATATTGTCTTACTAGATACAATTCTACTAAAGTCTCCTATTCAGTCCAGGGCAGGGTGGGAACAGGATATTAGCCCATTCTCTGAGGAGGTCTGGGGGGAGATATTTGGTTCCTCCCTCTTGTTTCTCTTTCCCCACCACATAGATTAACGCAAATTTTTATTCTTCATAGGTTGTATAGAACCCCTGAATTTCTTCATGTCATAGGTTTGAGATGTGACCCAGCCTGTGCCAGATGTGGCAATCCTGGTACTCTTATCCACCTTCTGTGGCAGTGTCCCTAACTCCAGAAATACTGGGTGGAGGTGGTTGGTACACCTAATGGGCTTTTGGATGTGAATATTCCCATTGAAACACTTACATGTCTTTTGGGCTACCCTGACTCTTCTTTTTATATGCCCTCTATGGTGAATACTATCCTTCGTACTCTTTTTGTGGCCCATAGACAAAATTGCCCTTAAGTATACTCTAAAGACTCTAAAATTATGTCTGTAGGGTTTTTTCCCCCTCTCTTTTTTTCTTTATTTGTGATGCCCTGTGTGGCATGTATTGTATGTTTTGTTTGTTTTTTTAAGATTGATAATTTTTCCAAATAAAATCTGATTAAAAAACAAGAAATGGAAGGCAAACATTTGTGTATAGGTACAAAAAAAATTATAAATATCTTTTTTCCACTTTTTTATCAAGTTATCATATTCCCCCTGTTCTCAGCTGCATAAGAGGTGGGGGAGAAGAAACATCAGCACACTTATGTTCCCAGTGAAAGGCTGTGCAGGGGGAGGCATGTCAGGACAAGTCTGATCATTGGAGGAGAGCAGGCTGACTTCTCAGAATAGCTAGAGAACAGTGTGTTCTCCAGCTTAGTGTGGTCAGTTTTTAATAGGAAAGCAGAGGGACTGGCACGAACACCAGGGATTTCACACGAGGGAAGCAATACAAAGAAAACGGAATACTTTTTCATACAAGTACATAGTACAACAGGCACATATCAGGAGTATGAAATGTTGAGTTTTCATATTCTCTAATTAGGCATGGACTGGCTAGCATTCCTTCCCCCATCCCCCAGGTTGAGATTTAATTAGAAATATAGATGTAGAATGTTTAGGTATGCATAAGTTAACAATATAAGCTCTTTATATTGTAATATTTCTTGAATAAGAAATTCATATGAGAAAAGACTTTGCATTAAGCATACATATATTGATATGTGAAATATTTATTTAGTTGATTAAGTTATAGAGAACTGTGTGGGCCATGGAATCCCCTCCTCCAACTCAAAATATTCCAAAGTATTTAAAGGCTAGGAATGGATTGCTTTCTACTACAGAACCCAGATGAAGGGCCTTGAAATTGCTTTTTTTGGAAAAAAGGAGGGAACAAAGAAACTTTTGGGCAGTCACACATGATGAGCTTGGCAGGCATACACACATACTGTACATACGATTATACATGCACACACTATTTTTATCTCAAGGGCATAACTACACTTTTTGATATTGCTTTATATTCTGAATTATAATATTTTTATTGTAATCTCATGCTATTTTGAATTTGAATTTTTACACATGAGTTGGAAGGGTTTTTTCGATTTTGAACTTTTCTTGGCAATAAAAGTTATTTCTGTAAGTTTACAGAATATCAAAATAATGACATTCTTCAGTGTGGCAGCTAGTAAATGCACATTGTGTTAGATGCTAGCTGTCAAATAGGGAATGTAAATTAAAATTTCCTTTGCACAGGGCATTCTGCTGGGAAACAGTAAGGCAGACAGAAAGGGGTAACAGAACTGTGGGCAATCATCTAAATACAGTTAAATACATATTTATAAATTATCTAACCTAAAAAAAATGTAAAACTCCATTTATCAAGTCTACTAATTTACACACCCCTGCCATACTTCACAGCCAGATAGATAATGCCAGTGCATTTCTTATTTCACCTTTCAACTTCCTATGCTACCTGCCTGTTCAATGGACAAAGGAGCAGCACTCTCAGTGAGTCTGAAGTTTATTAAGCACTTGTTCAGACTTTATGAGCTGGTTGCGGGTGCCAAACACAGGCAGCCAAATCACACTGCTTTTATGAGATTCAATCATTGTGAATGGTACCCTCATGCATCTCAGCCTGCAGCACATTTACTGGTGCAGGAACCACAGAGAAATTGCATGGTCAAAAAGACCGTGCAATTTCTCTGCAGCCGCATTTTTAAAAAAGAGCATGACCCTTTTTTTGCATAAAACTTAAAAAATTAATGGGCTTGCATGCCTGCTCAAGCGTGGGCCATAAGGCCCGCACAAGTGTAAACCAGGGCTAAATCAAACTGTGGCAACTCATAAGTTAACCCAATCACTCAAATGTTGGAAGATAAAAATAGAAAGATTCATCTGTAAAATTTGGTCCGTGACAACAAATTAGCAGATTTTTTTTATTGTTTTATAACTCAAAATTGATAAACAGTTACTATATGTTAATTCTCTCGCCTTATTAGATTTTGTCATTTAATAGCCTAATAACCAAAGTACTGTTTTTTTTTTTTTTTTAATACAGCAATACATATTACTCTGTATGGTTTTTTTCTTTTAATGAAATCTACTAGGCATTCAAGATACAATTTGCTCAATTGAAATCTCTGGTGTCTACTCATCCCTAAGTACGTTTTATCAATCTCAGCACCTACTCTTTTGATATGGTCGGCAGCGTGACATAACAATGAGGAGCGCATTATACATTCAAGAGACATCTATCTGGTACTGAATGCATTATTAGAATGGCTCTCAAGTGGCCAAGCAATCTAGGAATAAGATACTGAAATAGAACTGATAATAGCATCCAACATTTTATATCTCAGTTGGCATAGTTACCAACTTCTTTCACTTTTAAGAATTACACTTTTAAATATTAGTTCTTAATTCTTTTAAAATATATGCCACTATGACTTCCTCTCACTAAACAGTGCAAAATTATATAAACAGCAATATATTACAGACTAACTATGTACACTGTAAACTAGGGATGAGTGATGTGCCTGGATTCTGTCGCTGGGGGGGGGGGGTCTTTGAATCCTGAGATTTCTAAAAATTCAGAATTTAAAATTGAATTCCTTTGAAGTCTATATGGACCAAACCTTGATAATCAGTTCTGCCCATTTGTTAAGCTAGTAGGCAAACTATAAAAAAAGGGTATGAGGAGCTGGACACTGCCATACGGGCAAAAAAAAAATTGAATGAAAAAAAAATCAAATTGGGGTGCTCGTGAGCAGCGCACGATGATGGCTGCCTGATAATCCCGCTCCTCCACCGCCAGGGGCATCAGCTCCTACTCTGCCTCCTGGGGAGCCCAAACTGTCCCCCACCCTTACCTTCTATCTCTGGTGACCCCTGCCACCTATGGGGAAGAAGTACGCTGCCCCCCGCACCTCCAGTGGTCGCTTGCCGGGCCGGTCCGGAAATGCAGCCTACTTGCTGGCAAAAGCCCCGGCCTCGATTTTGGCCGCTTCCCGCCGCTACCCTCGGGCGGCCCAGATACCCTCTTGGAACTGGAGAGCCTGCCTTACATTCCTGCAGACCACCCATAGCCCCCCTTGTGGACCATAGACCTCCCACAGCCCTCCTTGACGGCCGCAGACCACCCACAGCCCTCCTTGAGGGCCACAGACCACCCACAGAACCCCTTGTGGGACGCAGACCTCCTGGCCAGGTTTAAGACCATGCTGCAGCAGGAGCTTCACACCGCCACCTCCAGTCTAGCAACTCATCTCACCAAGGAAATTCACGAGTTGGGAAGCCACACTGAAGTTCTTGAAGATAAGATGGACGCCGTGGCTGCGGTGATCGAAAATCATGAACAGGACCTTTCAGATCTGAGAAGAGAGCTTGACGCGGCTCTCTTGCGTCTGGAAGATTTTGAGAATAGGTCCCGTCGGGGTAATCTTCGCCTGCGTGGCCTGCCCGAAGCTATCGTTGACCTCACGTACACCACTACCGTGCTTTTTCAAGAGTTGGATCCAGCGGTACCGATAGACCATCTGGAGTTCGATCGCATCCATTGGGCCCTGGGTCCGAGGAGGTCTGAGGGTCCTCCCAGGGACATCATAATTAAATTCACCTATTACCATACGAAAGAATTGGTCCTTCGCTCTGTGCGAGACAAGCATGATCTTCACTTTCAAGGTCATCCGTACCAGCTGTTCGCGGATCTGGCACCATCCACCATACAGAAACGTTGACAGATGAAACCCTTCACGTCAGTCCTCTTGAACCGTCACATCAAGTACCAATGGGGCTTTCCATTTAAGCTTACGTTCACGTACCAAGGTCGGAGACATGTTTTCCACAATCCGGAAGAGGCCAAGTCGACCCTGGAGGCTCCACATTCTGCCCTCGCGGGATACCTCCGACAGCCCGGTGCGGCCCTCTGGTTCCCATCCTCCTTCATCTCAGCTGAGGCATATTTGAGAGAAAGGTGACAGCCGTAAATGCTCCCTCGCTAGTACCCCTCCGTTGTCCGGATCCTCCTCCAGGTTGAGTACGGTTGGATGGATAAGCTTTTTCACTTTTCAAATGGCTTGCTCCACTGCTGTGACTCTCCGCGTTTCTGATGGAGCGGAGACCTTGACTGGCCCTTGTTTTCAGTTTTACAGTTTGAAATGTTCTTCTATGCAATACTGGTCTGTACTGGTGATGATCCTCGGCCCCCTCGGCCCCGCCGGCTCCTCCAACTTTGAGCTGAATTTTTTTTTGGGGGGTAGGCGATATGTTTGTAAGCTTTGTGTTCTATCCCCTAATTTTACTATCTGCCAATTTTACTGTTATACTAGGATTTTGTTTATGGATTCTTATGGATCCTCGGCTCCCCCCAGCTCCTTGTGTTTTTTTTTTGCTGTGGGGGGGTTATTGTGCTTTTTTATATATACCGGGAGTCTTCCTGGCTCGTGGTCCTATGTCTTATATGGTTGGTGCCAGCTTCTGATCTAATGGGGCCATGAATGCCTCATTTCTATTATGCTGAAATGTCTGTGTACCTGTTTACATTTTCTTTATATATTATGGTGTCATATTATACATTTCTTAAGGTAATGTACTTGACTTTGCCTTTTTGCTTATTGTGCCCCCCCCCCTTTTTTTTTTCTTTTTCTCTCTCTTCCTCCCTTCCCTTCCCCTTTCTCCTTCCTTTTCCTTCCCCTTCCCCCTTTCTTCCCCTCCCCATGAAGGTTCTCTTTGTATTATGTTGTTTATGAAGCAACCATGTGCCCGGTGGTAGAGCTACCCCCTATGTGTGTCCTTGCGGTTGGGATGCAATTTCCACTGATTGTGGTTTCGTTACACTACCTTAGAGTCTACACTTTCTTCTTCTGTCTCTTGTTTTTTGTCTGTTTCTTTTTTTCTCTTTTTTCACAGATCCGGGGCAGCCCAGGGTAAGGTTGCATTTGAGGATTGGACTGTTATTCCTAGCATACTTTGGCAGCTGAATTCCTTTGACTCAGTATGGCTTTAAAACCTTTGAAATTTTTTTCTCAAAATATCCATGTTTTTAATTCTCCGACCAAGCGTTCTAAAGTGTTCCATCATCTTAAGTCCCAAGACATGGACGTAGTCTGTCTGCAGGAGACAAGGTTTTCTCAATCCTCCGTGCCGCGTTACCTCTCTCACTATTATCCGACCATTCTCTCTGCTTCGACCCTTGAGAAGCATAGGGGCATGGTGATTGCTTTTAGACGCAATCTGCTCTTTACTTGTAACCTGGAAATAGCTGTTCTCATTGGCAGGTATTTTCTCCTCTGGGGTACCCTTTGGGACCGGGAGGTGACCCTGGTGGGTTATTACGTGCCAAATAGATTCCAACACAAATTTTTTTCTCACTTGTTGAAGGTGAGTTCGCACCACCAACGTGGTATTCTCTTATTGCTGGGTGATTCAAATGTTGCTCTTAATTCATCTGTCGATTGCCGTTACCCGACGGGAGGGACCCCTAGCCAAGACCTTTCTCAGGAATCTAAATTGCGTGATACGCTGCAAGCTTATGGTTTGGTAGATGTCTGGCGGGAAATGCATCCTACATCGCGGGAATACACTTTTTATTCGGCCCCACACCTGAGCTTTTGTAGAATAGATAACGTTTCCATTTCCATCCAACATTTATCTTTAATTCAAAAGATTGTCATCTCGACCTCACCCTGGTCTGCTCATGACCCATTGGTTTTTTCACCGTGTCTTTCTGGTATGGTTCGGCCCTCTTTTCTGTGGAGACTCAATGAATCCCTGCTCACCACTCAGCCTTCTTGCTCCCAGGTTCTTTTGCACATTCAATCCTATTTTACGGACAATGTGGGTTCTGTAATCCTCAGCCGTTACTCTGTGGGAGGCTCACAAAGCCACCATTAGGGGTCACTTTATTCAGATTGCCTCATCCAGGAAACAGGTTAGAGAGAAGAGCATGCTGAAATTGACCTCGAAATTGGCTGTGGTAGATGCTACTTGGAAAGCCTGCCCGACTATGGCCAATAGGAAAGCTCGAGATGTGGTGACTGCTGAACTTGATCTTCTTTCCACTACACAAGCTGAGAAGGCCTTACGCTGGGCCAGACATTGGTTTTATACATGCGCCAAAAAGCTTAATTCGCTAGGTCGCATGTATAAACCTGTTCAACTCCGAATGAGGGGTGGTGGCCTTACCTCGGACCCTGTGAGGATTACTCATAGATTTGCAGATTTTTTGTCCTCTCTTTACCAAAAACTGAACACTTTTGTCACTGAACATGCTAATAGTTTTTTTGCTGAGCTGCTTCTACCCTCTTTATCCGTTACAGCCCGTGATGCCCTGAATGCGGATATCTCTGAATCTGAACTTTATCAAGCCATCAAATCTTTGAAGGCCTCCAAGGCTCCAGGCCCAGATGAGTTTTCTGTGCTCTACTATAAAAAATGTGCCACCGTTCTGGTTCCTCACTTGACAGCCTTTTTCAATTCTTTGAAGCAGGGTTCCCGGCTTTCTTTGGAGTCTCTTCAGGCACATATTACTATGATCCCTAGGACATCTGAAGATGCCTTTGAACCGCAAGCTTTTAGACCGATCTCGCTGCTAAATGTGGACTTGAGGATTCTGGGAAAGGTTCTGAGCACCGAATTAATAAGTATCTACTCTTACTTATTCATCAAGATCAGGTTGGCTTCGTTCTGGGGCGACAAGCTGCTGATAACATCTGTAAAGTCATCCATCTCATTCATATTTTGCATCGCAGCAAGAAACCGGGGTTCCTTTTATCCCTGGACATTTATAAAGTGTTTGATTCGCTTTCTTGGGAGTACTTGACATATACGCTGTTTAGATGGGGGTTTGGTGACGCGTTTCTGGCTTGGATCTCAGCTTTATATTTGTCTCCCTTGGCCCCTGTTAAATATGCAGGTTTCATTTCCTCATCTTTCCCTATTTTCAGGGGCACAAGACAGGGATGCCCATTTTCACCTGCTCTTTTTTTTCTCGCTCTTGAACCTCTAGCTGCAGCCATTCGCAATAACCCGGTTATTTCTGGTGTCCCCTATGCCGGCACTCAATACAAGGCCAACTTTTACGCGGATGATGCTCTTTTGGTTTTAACCAATCCTCTCACTCTCTCCAATCTCCAGGTCATATTGGACCATTTTTCGACTATATCTGGCCTTTGCATCAATTTGTCTGAAACCATGGCATTAAATATTATGCTCCCTGCTGACCTGGTTAAACGATTGCAGACACAATTTCCCTACCATTTGGTATCCCATTCCCTGGCTTATCTTGGCGTTACACTTACTGTACTTCCTCCTACTCTGCCTTATTTTCAGTCAATTATTACCCCTTATTGCGCTCTGTTACTTCCCTGCTTCATTCTTGGCAGTTTCCCTCTTTATCTTGGATTGGCTGGATAAATGCTGTCAAGATGACTATCTTGCCGAAGATCCTGTACTTTTTACACACTCTCCCTATTCAGGTCCCTGCGTCTTTTCTTCGTGTACTGCAAAGCCGGATTCTCTGTTTCATTTGGGCTCATAAATGTCCCAGAGTGCCTAGAGCCACTCTGTATACTCATAGATTACAGGGAGGTTTGGGAGTTCCACATGTTTTTAGATAATACTTGGCGGCTTAGATTTCCCATCTGTCTATGCTTCATGCCAAGACAGATATCCCGTTATGGGTACTCTTGGAATTACCCAACTGTGCTCCGCTTTCTTTAACTACATTGCTTTGGCTCCCACCTAAGTTGCACCCTCTGGATTTGAGCCCTATCATGCTTCACAGTTTATGAACCTCAGATTCTGGTAAATATTCGGGTAATTTGATATCATCATTTTCACCTCTTTTGCCGATTACACATAATCCTCAATTTCCACCAGGCCTAGAACATCCCCCTTCTTTCTCTTGGTGGACCTCCCATGGCTTTGTTATTGTACATGATTTTCTGAACGCTCGTACGTTTCCATCATGGGAATCTCTTTGAGAATCAAGGGGGTGTCCCGTCACGGGAATATTATCGGTATTTGCAGTTGCGCCACTGAGTAATATCCCTCCGTCGTACCTCTACATATCCTTACTTCAAAACGCCCTTTGAGCACATCTGTCAGCATTCCCCAGGGTCCCCTGGTCTCATTTCTATAATTTATGCCTCTCTTAACAGTAGGTCCTCCTCACCACCCCATCTTATGTCTCTCAATGGGAGCGAGATCTGGGTGTCTCGATTGTGGCGGAGGATTGGTGTAGGGCCTGGGGGATGGTGGCGAAATGTTCATTCAATACAGTCACTCTTGAGGCAGCCTACAAAGTTCTCCTGTGGTGGTACTGGGTCCTGGCTCGGACTGCTCACTTTAATCCGACTGGCGGAGATAGGTGTTTCCGGAACTGTTGTCTACGTGGGGACATATTGCACATTTGGTGGTCGTGCTCACGATTGAAAGGCTTCTGGTCTAGGGTTTTGGGTTTGCTATAAATGCTATTTCATATTACGGTCCATAGGGATGCAAGGGTGGCCCTCCTGCACAGCCCAATTTTGGGTCTGTCTAGGTCTCAGCAGAAAGTGGCATTCTACTTATTTATTTTGGCCAAACGCGCTACAGTTCAAGCTTGGAGAACCCCTTTGGTTGTCTTCCAGGGGGTAAAGACCAGGATAAATGCTATGTTGATCAATGAACAGATGTCTAGCATTCGCCATGATTCTCATCCGAGATTCCTTAAGGTTTGGGAACCTTGGATACGATATTCCTTGCCATCCCTGCCTCCTACCAGTTATGGCCTCTTATAGTTGCTGCCTGTGCTAGCCCTGGATTCGTGACTCTTCTAGTTTTCCTTTCCTCCATGTTTTCTTTCTGATTCTTTTCTTATTTTTATTTTTTTTCTCTCTTCTTCTTTCTTCTTTTTTCCTCTTCTTTTTCCAGTAATATGATGGATTGCTGCTGCTATTATTTAGTTAGGCTTTTTGCCGTCCCTCCTTGATGTAATTGGACATTCCGCTATTTGACTAATACAAGTCAGCAGGATGTATCTAATTATGTGTTATTGTTCTGCTCTGCCCCTGCTTGGGTGTATCTTGAGCTTGTTGTATTCTTAAAACAAAAATTTCTTAATAAAAAATATTGAAACAGAAAAAAAATCAAATTGTTGCACAATTAAGGGATATAATGGTGGGGGAGGAAATAGGATCACTTAAGGAATTGGAAAAAAAAGGAGAAGTTTTTACGAGAATGGATGAGTGGCATTATTTTCAATTGAAACACTTTATAGGAAAGCTTCCAAAGCCTTTAAGAATAAGAGAGGATTGGAATCCTTTTGAGCACTTATTAGGTACACGGGAGATGGGAAACACGGAACCTCTAAAATATATAAGATTATGACTGAAATAAATGCAGATATAAATCCTCCATATATAGAAAAATAGGAAAGAGAAAAAGGAGTAACAATAGATGCAGAAAAACAGAGGAAAATGTATAGAATAATCCACGGAAATATAAATATGCAGGAGGTAGACATGAATTATAAGTGTTTGGCAAGATGATATATCACACCGAGTGTGGCACACAGATTGAGTGGAGATAATTCACCTTTATGTTGGCGTGGATGTGGAGTTAGAGGCACAATATATCACATATGGTGGGAGTGTTCTAAAATACAAAAGTATTGGGGGAAAATAGTAAGCTTGATTCAAAAAATTACAGAGGTTGATATTCTAGTAGACCCAGAGATTTGCCTTTTTCATAGTACCAAGCTTTCAGTTAAAAAATACAAAGAATATGGTTTATTGTACTATTTGAATGCAGCAAAGGGACTGATAGCCAAGTATTGGAGAAGACAGGAGTTGCCGAAAATAAAGGACTGGGTGGATAGGGTGGATCAAATATGCAAATTGGAGGAACTTTATCATTTAAATGAAGATAAGATGGAGAGTCACCATACAAAATGGAACAAATGGGAGGATTTCAAAAAGTCAAGGCTAGCCTTAAAGGTTATGGGGGATTAACATAGAATAATATGGAAACATATTTTGTTCTTCCTTTATAGGGATTACGATCTCCGGAAATGAACAGGAAAATGCAGAGCAGAAGGGGTCAAGGATTGGATTGGGGGGGTGATATATAGGTAGGGGGAGGGGGGGACGGGGTGGAGGGATGAAACGATAAATGTTTTGATAATATGCTAAGGTTTTAATGAGTATTTTTGTATAACATGTTTATCTGAAAAATTTATAAATATTTAGATTTTAAAAAAAAATAATCAAATTGTGGGAAGAGAGTCCTCTTTTAAATGCAAATTTAAGGGCAACGTGGGCAATACTTTCAATTACGTGCTTAGGAGATTCATTTATAAGAGAAGTATGGATTTTCTTTTTTTAGCTTTATCCTATGCCCTGTGAGTTGCTAATATATAAAAATATTTCCAGCCCTCTGAGAAGTGCACCCTTTCTGTTAAAATCAAGGTAAATACCTGTGGGAGGGGCTACAGTCTTCTCAGGATTCTTATGCTAACAATGTTGTCTGGATCCACCACCATTCCTTCTCCTGTGTTTGATTGATGTTGGCTCTGGGCTGCCTGCTCTCCCCCTCCTCCCCCTCACACAGCTATTTTTATCTGGGAACTTTACATGTCAGAACTGCAGAATAGCAGGCAGCTACACAGTGTGCAGACAGAAGGTGTCTGAAAGAGAATTGATTTTAGCTGTGTGTTGTGTGAGAGGAGAAGGGGGAGGGGGGAGAGCAGACAGCCCAGAGCCAACATCAGTCAAACACACGAGGTGGATCCAGACAACATTGTCGGCATAAGAATCCTGAGAAGACTGTAGCCGCTTCCACTGGAAATATTTTATGTATTAGCGGCTCACAGGGAATAGGATAAAGCTAAAAAAAAGAAAACCTATACTTCTCTTTTAAGCTCTATGTTGTGTTACGAAACAGTAATCTGTAATCTGTATGATCACTCCACTGTAGCTGGTGGACACTGGTACCTCCTGATAGTCCAAAACGCATTCCAAGACACCACAAGTGTTCACCGATTGCTTTGAGGTTCACCCCTGTACCCATTTTATAACTCTGCTCACAACATGCTTCCACTGCAACCCTCTTCCAACACTGCTCACCTCTGCATCCCTTGCCACCTTCTTTCAACATTGCTTACCTCTATATTCCCAGTTACCCTCTTTTTACACTGCTCACCTCTGCATCCGCTGCTGCCAACTTCCAATGATACTCATCTCAGCGCCCCCTGACATCCACTTCCATTATGCCTCACTTCTGCATTCCCTGCCACACTCATTAAACACTGCTCATTCCTGCATCCCCAGCCACCCTCCTTAAAGTGTTACTAAACCCACAACAGTAAAATCAGTCTGTGTATGCAGTAAAGCATGCTTGTTATACTCACTGTGGAACCTAAGGGGTTAATCCTCTGGATTGTGTAAAAAGACTGTTTGATCCTTTCTTCTCTGTTCCTCTCCTTTTTCAAGCGACCACCTCTTATCTCCTGATAAGACAGACTGAACCGTAGGCATTTGTACATGCTCAGTTTGGTATGTTTTGCTAGAAAAGTTTTTTTTTGGGGGGGAGAGTGATCAGCACAGGGCCAATCAGCACTGTTCAGACAGAGGTCAGGCATTCTGCATCCTCCTAGAGCAGAAATAAAACTCCTACAAGCTTTATCTAGTGCTGGGCTGGATGAGAAAAGGTATTTAGCAGTTTATATTTACTAAAATAATTGTACTTCCATGTTCTGTGTACTGTGGGAGACCAGATGTAGTGAATGCAGGGTCCTGGGTTTAGTAACACTTTAAATGCTGCTCACTTCTGATTTCCCTGCCACTCTTCTAATGCTGCATACTTCTTCATCCATTGCCACCCTCTTCCAACTCTGCTCACTCCTATCAATTCCTCCAGCATTGTTCAACTCTGCATCCCCTGCCACCACCTTTTTTCAACACTTTTTCTAATACTGACCACCCCTGCAACCTTTACAGACTTCTCCTATGGCTTACAGCTTAGCTCCAGTGTAAGTGACTGTGACGGAGGGTAGGCAGGACAGTACACACAGAGTTGGGAATGATAGTAATAAATAGTAAGCGCTCATAAATAGTGCAAGCAGCTGAACATATAGGAAAACACATAAAAAGTCCCAAAATACATATACAGAAGAAATGCAGCGCTCTAAAATTAATATTGGAAATAGTAGACACAGTCCAGTAAAACAACAGTGCTCCTTGTTTCCCAGTGTAAATGGTAGAATTTTGCACTAACCAGAACGCGCATGGGTAATGCGCATATATGTGTAAATCCTGAAGATCCTTTTCTCCACTTAAGGCTGGTCAGGTATGTGACTTGGAAGAATGGAGATCCTACGCCCTCATGTGGTGGGAAATAATCCAGCAGGTCAAAGCTATGACGATCCAGATGAGCCTCCACAGGAACTGGCACAGGAATCCCAAGGGCCTTAAAGCTCTTCACCACAGATGCCATTGAGATCTCCAACAAACTTTCCCAAATCCATTGCATTAGATATATATTGCCAATTGTCTGCGTAAATGTTGCCTAAATTCAGGCTTACCTATTACACACTGTGAGAGCTGCTCCCTATTTGGGGAATTTGCCAAACTTGTGTTGCCAAATTCCCCAAATAGGGAGCAGCTCTCACAGTGTGTAATAGGTAAGCCTGAATTTAGGCAACATTTACGCAGACAATTGGCAATATATATCTAATGCAATGGATTTGGGAAAGTTTGTTGGAGATCTCAATGGCATCTGTGGTGAAGAGCTTTAAGGCCCTTGGGATTCCTGTGCCAGTTCCTGTGGAGGCTCATCTGGATCGTCATAGCTTTGACCTGCTGGATTATTTCCCACCACATGAGGGCGTAGGATCTCCATTCTTCCAAGTCACATACCTGACCAGCCTTAAGTGGAGAAAAGGATCTTCAGGATTTACACATATATGCGCATTACCCATGCGCGTTCTGGTTAGTGCAAAATTCTACCATTTACACTGGGAAACAAGGAGCACTGTTGTTTTACTGGACTGTGTCTACTATTTCCAATATTAATTTTAGAGCGCTGCATTTCTTCTGTATAAGTACACACAGAGTAGATGGCAAACGCACAAAGCTTTATTGAGACAAACAGATGACAGTCACGCAATAGAGGGATCTGCGGGGAGGGTAAATTCGCCAGTAAAGGGTAGCCAGGAGGGGCCAACACACTTATAGTCCAACCCCGAAAGCCAAGGAAGAGTCTCTGTAGCAATTGTAATGCAACGGGGGGGGGATGGGGGTCAGTACAGGAACAGTTCAGGTAAAACAGGGAGAGTGCATATACTCACGGATCCGACAGTGTGCCTGGTCTCCCAGGGATAGAAAGTGGAACACAGGTACCTGTTGGAGTCCGGATCATGTGGGTGGTCTCCCCTTTTGGGCTGATTCCTCAGGCAGCTGGCAGGCAATCTCTCCCCTGTGCTAGGGGTCTCGGGCAGCTAGCAGGTAATCTCTCCCCTCAGCTGGGGTCTCTGGCAACTGGTAGGCATTCCCCCCCTGGACTGGGGGTCTCGGGCAGCTAGCAGGCAATCTCTCCCCTGCGCTGGAGCTCTTAGGCAGGCGTGCGTGTGGTTCTCCCGTTTGGCTGGGGGGTCTGCAGAGTCTGGCCATGAAGGTCCCGCCGCAGCTGGGCTCCTTCGGTGGCTGACGCAGTAGTGAACAACTGACCGGAGCGCCCGGCATCAGCTTCTTCAGCTGATGCGGGACGCTCCCTGGTCATCTAGGTAACTGGGGCGGGACGGAGCTGGCGTGCCTCGTTGCCCGGCAACGAGGCATGCCCCCTGGACAGGGGCCGCACCTCTCATGAGTGTGGCCTTTGCCCAGGGACTATTGCAAACGCGGGAACTTCCCATGCCCGCGCTGCGGATGACAGGGCTGAGGTGGCGTCAGTGAGACGCCGTAGCCCGGAACATCCGTGCGGGAGGCTCGCACTTCTCCACAGGGAGGTGTGAGTCTTGCCACCTTATCCTCTCCGGCCGCGGACAGGGAGGGTGAAGATAGTGGCAGGGGTAGTGAAAGCCGCCCTCTCATCCCACGGCAGCAGGATGAGAGGTGGAGGGGGGTCAGTGGTCCACAGGGAAGAATCGGGCTGGAGACAGGGAACACATTGAGGGTGCCAGGATGACACTGGACCCCCCCCCCGGGGACATCAGAGGAACTGGTGCAGGGAATAATTTGGGGCAGTTGAGGGGGGAAGCCACAGTAATGGAATTTGGCCATTTGGCAGAGTGACACGGAGGACATACAGGGATTGAATCTGAGGGACAGAGAATTAATAAGGGGATTAAATGAAATCAATAATTGGCTAGGGACCCTATACCGTGACAGTGACTTAGTGCTAGAATCCTGCTCCTGCCAGCGGATGTACCAGGGGCTGTGGGAAGAGCTGAGGTTGAAGACAAATGATGCAGCTATTATCCACAGCCACCAACAGCCTCAAGGTCCTGACTAAATAATTGCAGGAAGGACAGTAAAAGCCAAAAGTAATATGGATATTGGTGACAGCATACAGCACAGAGTAATATGAATAAACCTAGCTGTTACACCTCCTCCATGCATGCTCTGGGGGGTAAGACCCAAAATGCCCCTGGATGCATTAGGTTGCTGTTACCATGAGCTCCGTATGGGTTGGGTTCACCTCAAACCTATGATTGACCCTATCCTGAATGTCATCCTGGCCATACACATATAGATTTCATTCAAGAATTTTAGTTTCAAGAATATTAGTTTGATTTTCTAATCGTTAGTGGGGTTAAAATTATGTTGTTTTCCACTGCACTGATGGGAAAATTCGAAAAGGCCAGGAGAAAAAATGTTCTCGATCAAAAGAATTTTCGGCCAGTAGATGTGGTTATCATTCAGAAAATACATTAATTTTAAACTAGAATGTTAAAAGCAAAAGACAATTTTCGAACAACATTCGTTCATTCACTGAATGCTTTAAAGAATTTTCATACGACTTTTCATACAAATCTTCTCGTCCGAATATCTACAAGTATATGGCCAGATTTACTATTTATTATTTTTCTGTGACAAGTGCCAAAGGAGTAGGGGTTTTTACATTTCCAGTCTGCTATCTGTTACACACATAAGGAAGCTGGAGATATATTGGGTGCAGATCATGCACTGCACTGTTTTTACTAATAACAATGGCTTCTGATCAACATGCTGCTCCAGCAACAAAGTATTAATAACATATCACTTTGTATACATACAAATATACAAAAGACATGCAGTTCTTAACTGCTTCTCTGCCGCCCTATAGTAGATATACTGCTACAGGGTGGCAGGGGTGTGCAAAATCATTGTCATTTGCTGGAGCTGAGGTAAATGAAACATCCAATCTAACACACGCATCAGGAATGGCTATTTTCCTCAGCAAGATCTTATAAGAAGTGTAAATTAGCCAAGACAATATAATTCATACTGTATATGTAAACTTGCAGGTACTTGTCTGTTAATTCACCGGGTTTATTTATTTATATATATATATATATATATATATATATATAAATAAATATATATATATATTTTATGTTTTATTTAAATATGTAAAAAAATATATATTTATTTATTTTTATATATATATATATATATATATATATATATATATATATATATATAAATAAATCCGGTGAATTAACAGACAAGTACCAGCTTGCATCTGTGCATGTACCGTAAGGGATACTGAGTGCAAGTATCCAGCGGCAGCACGGGTGACCAGTCCAGTGTAGCTGTGCTTAGGCAACTGAAAACAGACTTGTATGATTAAAGTAATATGTATTAATAAAACAAAACCTGACATACACAAGCAAACAGAATACACAGAAAAAGTGAAGATTTGAACCATAAATCAGGTAAAAAAATACTTAACTAATCTGAAAAACAGTGTTGCGCTAGCTCATAAACGTAATACTCATGTACATATAAACATATAAAAAATATACAATAAAATTCCTTAGAATTGTGACAGTTCAATAAATTATTGTGCTTGATATAGAATGTGCTTCAAAATAACTTCAGTGCTCCACTGTGAAATCTGTGCACCTCCACCTATGGATAAGGGTGGCAACTCACCTCATAGCATGGACCTATAAGCTAATATAGGTCATTCAAGCAAAATGATTCCATCAAAAAGGCTCCAGATGGAAGCAAACAGCTCATACAGGCACCTCCATAGATGACACTATAAAAATGAATCTCTTTCTAGCCTAAATTCCACATGTAAGGAAGAAAATAACAGATCCTATAGTGTTTTATTCTCTTAAAAATATGTAGGGAATAACACTCACACTTTTCAGATAAGTCACGAGCATAGAAAACTTCCGAACCGATCATGTGACCGGGAATGACGTCACTACGATCCGCCCGTGCGTTACACCACCACATTACACCAGTTTAAACTGGGAAGAGATTTGTTTTTATTGTGTCAGCGCAACACTATTTTTCAGATTGGATTATTTTGAGTGTGGGATAACTTATAAGTGTTATTGCAGCAGCTCAGTGGATATTTTGTTTATTTGTTTTTTATGATAGTGCACATGTCTTTTTTCTATAAAATACTTAACTAGCAACCTAACTACGATACAATATACAATATACAAAATGGGGAACACAGATAAAATATGTAAGACAGGAGCTGCAAGGAAATGGATTGCGAAAGAGGCAAGAACTGGGATCAGGAACAAGTGGAATGGATATGAAGTAGCAGGTCACAGCATGAAGGTACTGGAACAGAATCAGAGCAGAAATCAGGATCCCAGTCAGAAGTAGTGCATCGTATACAGGTAGAGAGCAAATAGGCAAACACTGAGCCAGTGAAAGAAGTTAGGGAAAGAGTTAGATACCTTCCTAGCAGCCAGCATCAGATGGATACTAATTACTGAGATCAACTGACTACTGGGAGACACATGCTGGTGGCAACTGAAACTAATCCCTTTTGCTCTGTGAGCCACAGTTCCACCAATAGGAGATTCCGACCCAGAGATGTACATATGCACTGATATTGGACTGTGAATAACTGTTACATTGTCTCACATGGATCTAAAGAGATATTTTGTACATACATTTTTGTATACTGTTTACCACCTGTATGACCATCCTGAACCCTGTTGATAGATTGTTTGTCTAAGTAGATTTCAAAATGAAGTTCTTACTATTTTATTATTCAGATTCAAACTATAACCTAAACATCTGTGTATTTGTACAAATTGTCAGTCAGTGTACTGTTTGGATTGGAAGTATTTAGAACATTGCTTTTTCTTGGAATGTTATTTTTTTGGTATCCAGGATCAGTAAAAGAGTACAAGGCTTTGGGCACCAAGAGCAATAAAAAAAAGCCTAATTGTAAGCACTCATGCACGCTATCCTCTAACTCCAAAGGTTAGCATTACTCTAACATTTAACACGTCCTCCTTAAAGTGTTACTAAACCCAGGACCCTGCATTCACTATATCTGGTCTCCCACAGTACAGAGAACATGGAAATGCAATTATTATAGTAAATATAAATGGCTAAATACCTTTTCTCATCAGCAGTTACAGCAGTCTCGTGACTTCTATCAATGTCCAGCCGAGCATATGAGAAATTGGGCCCTAGTGATATGGGAATGCAACCCTTGTGTTTTCTACATCAAGGGGACACAATATTTTGAAAACCTTCTTCAAATCCTAAGTGATACAAAATCCATTTCACTTCTGCCTACGGAATCAAACATACTGTATATATAAGATATTAAATTAAGCACGTATTCTTAGAAATTATGTGTAATTATATAAATTATATAACTGTCTGCCTTTTCAAGGTCTAATACAAGCCTCTGCATAATATTTTTTATTGACCTCAATATGATACAGCAACTTCTGCAGATAGTTGCATTTTGTTCTCTCATTAGCATTCAGCAGATCATCTTGGTCTTTTATCTTATTTAATCTTTCAAAATGGTTCTCTTTAACAACCATTGTTTACATAAAAACCATTACTAAAGCATAAATGTACATAAATATTGATGCAGTAATAAAAATGCTCCATTATTAATGCAGGGATCTGAGCATGGATACACTTTTCTAAGCACACAATATGAAATACTGTAGAAATGATAACTGTTTCCCAGAATCAATTACTGTTATCCATTTTCCAGCGGATCAGTTTTCGTCTTTGTTTAAATAAATAAATGTTTAGCCATTTCATCAAATGAAATTGAAAACAGCAGAGATATTTTGAAATTCAGTGCTCAGAAGTATATTGCTATGATAAGCTGCACACAGCATGCCGGCTCTAACAAATCTCTTTTTGAAGGAATATGGCACTTGACTAGAAATGATCTAGCCAATGAAGGGAAATGCAATTTCCAAATAGGAATTGGAAATATCATTTGTCTTAAAAAGAGATTTCGCTGTGGTTTATGGTGATGTCACAAAATTGTAAGACCATAGGGAAGATGTATCAGATTTCTTATCATGAGCCCCTGTGATGTTTGCAGCGTATTTAGGCATGTCAGCCGCAGCCATAGGCAATCGGCTTGTGGCATTGATTTATTAAGGAAAGTAGAGCTTTTTTAATATTTATTATATTACTAGGCAAATTTTTTGTTTAAATCAGATTCAACTGATGCATTTTTATTAAAGTGTTGGTAAAGTGAATGCATGAGAATAAAAAACTTGTCTGTTGCCTATATACACACGGTCAGATAATCCAACACAAAATACCACTTTCGAATTGGTCATATGATTGCTATGATTGTCAGTACGATTATTAGTATACAGCTTCTGTCCAAAATTTTTCGAAGAGACAAGCACGAAAATGTTTCTCGTACAATACCAGATCATACAAGTTTCGTTTAATCAGTACAGTTTTTGTCTGAAAATACAATACAATACATTAGAAGAATTTTTGTAACATTTGTAACCTCTTGATTTTCAATATGAGGCTAGCATGCAAAAAAAAAAAAAACGGATTATCATTCGTCTGATATTTTCATTGTGTGTATGGGGCTTTACCCTGCAATAAACTTAATGGTATCTATTGAGCACAACACATGTATGAATCGAAGATACTAGACAGTAACCTGAACATAGGGCTGACCTGTGCCTATTATTCATTTATTCTGGGTTATCTTTGATTCTGGAATCCTTCTGTCATCGGTCATTTTTTTCCAGCATGATCATTGTCTGTTCACCTCTTCTTATAAAGTTACAGTATTATACTTTTGAATGTCTGATCCTGAGGTATGCCTAGTTGCCATTTGTTTCTGAACTTTTAACTGTGTCTTGATCCTTCCTGCTGGACACTATCCTCTCTTCTTACTTCTGCCCTGACCGTTCTATTGCCTTATGAGTTTATATTTCACTCAGATCTGTTTTACATTGTACTCCTTATGGACTTCCATTACTCCCTCTGGAGTCCAAAAAGCTTAACCAAAGGGTTCTGCATGGTTACCTAAAGTACTAAGAATATCAAATTGTTTCCCAAGTCCTCAAGTCTAAAACAAATTGTAATTATTTTCAGACACTTTTAATAATGATGTTTATTGTGCTTAAGGTCTAAAGGCCTGCAAATTCATGAATACAATATTCCGCAAATTACTTTTTACCAAACATAGACCTAACCGATATCAATATGATTTAGTACACAGCATTTAATTGTAAAAACCTGTGCACGGTCAAACAATTATACTGTTTTTAAATTCCACAACAAATAGTGAATTTTGACTTAGTGCTACTGTTATTAATTTGGCCTGTGTAGTTTATTAGTAATAAAACTACTTTCTGCAATGATATACTCACTATACTGCTGTTTTTCAGGCCCAGATCTAGGCTAGATTTAGACATGTGCCTAAACCTGACTTTTTTTGAAAAGAGACCCAAACACAGATTGCTTTTCAGAGGAGCAGAAGATTTAGGGATGGTGACAGATGGTAGGGTGACGATGTGCTGCCTCTGCTTGTTTTATCTCCATTTTTGTGAAACAAACACTTGACAACTGCATGCATTACTCACAGTTGTGAGGCATGTGGGGCATTCCCTGTTTGCTTCCCCAACGCAATTTGTTACATCGCTTTTGCTATGGGGGGTGAAACGAAGCACTATGACTGCAGCAAATTGCAGCTTAAAGTGATTGTAAATGCTCAATTTTTTAATAATAAGATAACAAACATGGTATACTTACCTGCTCTGTGCAATGTCTCCTCTGTTCCTAAAAATTAGCAGGCGTGCTGGTACACGTAGTGCCATAGCTTTAACATGCAAGGTTCTGCTCTTACCTGTTATCCCACAAGACTTGTGTTCAAAGCTGATTAACCACCTGCATTTGATTCAATTGGCTACATGCCCAGTATAGCCAGTCCATCTCCCTTTCTGTTTAAGCTTGGCTCATTCTCTCAGGCATTGCCTACTACCAGGACTCCAGCGTTTCCTGGTGATTTCCAAAAAGATGTACATCCAGAGCTTCCTTGTGTCCCTGGCTTCCTAGAAAATTCTTTGTGTACCACCAGTGCTTCCTCATAGCCTTGGCGTTCTGAGAAGCTTGCTAGTGTGCCCCAATGCTTCCTTCATGTACCTGGCTTCCTGGCAAGGGACCTCTATAATCCTAGTGTTCTGCATTCTGACCCCCTGTGCTTACTTGTGTCTCCGGCTTCCTAAAAGATTCATAATATACCCCCTGTGCTTCCTCATGTTCTTGACTTCTTGAGAAGATTGATAGTGTGTCCTCAATGTTTCTTCATGTCCCTGGCTTCCTGAAAATGCACATTATACTCCTAGTGTTTTGACCTTCAGTGCTTTCTCGTGTCCCAAGCTTTCTGAGAAGATTTCTAGTGTACCCCCAGTACTTGCTCAGGTCCCTGGCATCCTGAGAAGATTCCACGTTACCCCTATACTCCTTGTGTTCTACGTTCTGAGAAACTCCTTGAGACCCCAATATTCCTAGTGTAACTGTAGCCGGATCTCACTTGTTTCTATTGTGTGTTTGCGAGCGTTTCCCAGTCTCTTCCAGTGTGGTCCCTGTTCCCCCAGTGTCCCCAGTTTCTTCCAGCTTCTTCTCAGTGGTTCTCAGTGTGTTCCTGCTTTCAAGGGTCCTGGATTGAACAGTAGTTACCAACAAACTGGCCTAGGTCCCACCCCACTTCTTCTCTAGGTAGGTTATGCACAGGGACGGACTGACCATTTGGAAACTTGAGCACTGCCCGAGGGCCCGGGGTCAGTAGGGGGCCCCATGAGATGCCCCTGGTACCTTTTTCATAGGCATTTTGAGTTTGGGCAAGGACACAGGGGCCCCATGATCCCCTATTGCTTGGGCGCCTCATGAGTTGTCAGTCCTCCCCTATTTACGCACATACCTGTCTTTAGGAGAAACTCTGATATTTTATGTCGCAGATGCTCCAGGCCTGATGACCACCCTTTTCACAATGCTCACTTGTTCCCAGTCTAAGGTCCACCTGCTGGAATAGGTAATATCCTCAAAAGATACTTTTTCAATACTTTACTGAAGAACAAATTGTTTCACATCTCAACTCTTCCTCAGTTACAGTGCATAGCACTTTGGTGCCATCAACATGAACCCTTCAAGTCCAGCCATTTTCCCAAATGCTCTTTCATGAGTTTCCCAGCAGTGGGTCATCACATGGAGTATCTCTCTAGGCCTAGGCCCAGAACGCATACTTCCATTTTACTACAGACCGACATGCTGTAAGTCAGTGATCGCCAGTTCCCATCCACCTCCCCAGGGCTCCACCCACACCAGCATATTAAAGGGAACATTACTCCACTCACTAACCACTAGGAGAGCAGTCCCACTAAAAGAGCACTGCAACCTGCCTACATGCTTGCAACCTGTATCTTTATACCTGCTTTATCCTTCGAGCATTGCAGAGTCCTTGTGCCTCTGTTCTCCTTGTTTACCTTTGTTAGCTTTCAGCATTCCAGCCATTCTGTGATCCCCTGTGATTTCCTGCCTGCTATTTGTTTCTGTCACCTATGTCTGCAGTCTGTTTTAATGTCTCTAAATGTATTGTTTGTTTCTTGTTTTTTTGTCCCCATGCACCTCTAACTATTCCTAGAGATTCCTCTATGCCTTTTTACATTGCTGCTCACTCCTAGTTGTCTTGTGTGTCTCTGTGCACCTGCTTCAATGTCTGTGTATTTGCATGCACCCTTGCCAGCTTGGGCTGTACTTCCTATTGTCCTGTGATCCCTGCACCTCAGTGCTACAAGAAGTTCTTGCCTTCTTTTCAGTGTTTAGTTCCCAATAGCTGACTGCTCAGGTGAATCTGAGAACATCAATCTGGGAATCATCTGCAATGCAACCCATCTCCAACTTCAGGAGTTCTGAAGAAGACCATGTGGTTTTGTTGATGCTGCACCTCAGTTTTTCAAGGGCCCTCACCTTTGCTGTATGTTAGGTATTTTTTGTTGAGGTGAGGCTAAGGTCTCTATACTAAAGGAGGCACATATCTCACTGGCGTATAGTGATGTAATGGTGATGTACTGCTGTATTTGGTGCACTTATCATGTGAGTGAAAATTTGTATTTATTTTTAATAGAATGCCATACTATGTAAGTTCATATTCCCTTTGATTGGAGAAGACAGTGGAGGAATATTCAGATTATTGCAGTCCTCATTGGTACAAGTGGAAGAAGTGACCAGGTGGTATTTACCAAAGGAATCCTGAGGAGGTACATGAGACCTTTTAAAGGGGAATTTGCATGGTGACCTCTTCTGCGTTCCCTAGGACCCCTGTGCACTTCCAAGTACGTCATACATAATGTTACCTCTGTATTCCTAGAACTGCACATGCATACTGTATATTCACTGTTTTACCTACCATAAGATTTGTAACTTTGGCCAGTCATCCTTGTGGTGCACACATCACTGCTAGTCACTAGATCTCTCTTCAGCGTCCTTATTTAGTATTACTGTTTTCTGGATCAGGCATACTGTACCCTATCTCAGGTTTCTGCTTACTTTACAGAAGTGATGATGATTATACTTTGTTATCTGTAGAGAAGACTGAGCACAGACAAGTGACATATGAGGCTAAATTGCTAAACCAGCAAGATAAATTGTTTAGTCAGGGACTGCATGTATCATTTGTCTGGCTGTACATTGTGAGAAATGTTGGTAAATCAACAGATTGGTTGTTGTGAAAAACAAATCCTTTGGCAGATAAAACAGTAAACACAGACTATATGTGTTAGGGAGTCATTAACGGGATATCCTCAGAGAGTTTCCTGTGTGACCTGCTCTCTGTCTACTAGATTAGTGGATTTCCTCAGTGCAGAGAGATTGTATGAGGGTGGTGTAGGGCACTTTACGGAAAACCTGAGCAGAAAGAGGTCATCCATATGATCAAGAGAATTAGTAGATGAGAACTTGCAACGTAGTCACCCTCCAATCTTGAAGTATTTCAAAGCAGGCCATGCTCTCCCTGGGCGTGTTTTAGTGTGTCTCCTCTATGAAATTGGAAAGCGGAGAAAACGTAATTGGACTTCCATGTGGAGGGAACAACTTGACGTGAAAGTGCTCCTGTTATTGCCACTGTTTTGTTATATCTGAAGTTGCAAATGTCTGACATCTGTGCCACTAAAAAGAAAAGTTTCATTGAATACATTTATGTTGTTTGATGCATGATAGTGTGATTGGAGTGTGGCCCCATTCACTCTGTACACACCATAAAAAAATCACCTGTCTATGCAAGCAAGGTAATGCAAGCAAATACAAGTAGAAGGGGTTGACAATAAAGGGAGGCTGAGGGTGCAAAGCTTGTTGAGGAAGAAGGAAGAAGCAGTGAAGAGATGTTCTTTAGAGGGAATTGTTAGTAGACCTGAAGACAGAAGGGTTGTTGCTGTCAGTAACTGGTAAGATCTGAGTATAAAACTGTTCAGGTAAGTGGAAAAAGAACTCTGGACCTATATAGTTATCTCACTGGTATTGTTATCTTAAAGTACTGATGTTGATGTAAATGATTAGATTCTCAGTAAGGCAGCTTCTACACACTTAGAGGATCTCCACAGTCTCCTTGGCTTGTAGTGTAATGTTATAAAAATTGAAATTGAAGCTCCACACCACTGCTGAGAGGTCCAATACAGCTTTATTCCAATAAAGTCAAGGGGACAATACATTTGTATCTGGACCTCTTAGTGGTGTGGCTCTTCCATTTCAATTTGTTAGCATAAAACTGTTTAGTTTATGGCCTAGTGAAACTGCTGTCCATTGGCAGTGGCGGAAAGCATTCAGAGTAGAACTCACTGAAAGAAGAGTGTAGCCCCAAGGCATATGGTAATGGTACCTATCTGCTAATTCTATCTTGGGGTTCAAGTGGAGAGCATCCATTGTACTGATGAAGATCTTGGTTTGCCTTAGAAAAGCCTAATGCACACAATGAGAAAATCAGATGAAAAATACCGCTTTCAGAACGATCGTTCGATAATCTGATCTTTAGTACACAGCTTTCGAGAGCAGATCACAAAAGTTCATGCAAAATTATCCAAAGGGACAAGCACAAAATTGTTTCTTGTACAATACCAAAGCAAACGATTTTCATATAATCAGTACAGTATTTGTCCGAAAAAATCAAGTGACCAAGACCCAACATGCTTGGAAACTAAGGAATACATTACAATACAATAAAATACACTGCATGACTTCTGAAGTTGTATTCTGTTGTATGAGAATTTTCGTAACTTTAGTAACCTCTTCATTTTTAATATGAGGCTAGCATGCAAAAAAACCATAGAAACGGACAATCATTCATCCGATATTCTCATCGTGTGTACAAGGCTTAAGCCACTTGCTCACTTGTATAGTAGCTTACCTCAAAACCCCTAGCAACATGCTTATAATATACCAGTTAGATATGAATTTCAACTATGAATGCCTGGAATTTCACCTGAAGCAAACCATCTTTTTCTGTTAAAAAAGAGATACAATTTACAAACCTATAGTATAGGTCTAAGAACTCATTTTCAAAGATTTGGTTCTAGTTGAATTAGAAAAAAGGCATGTGTAAACATCTGCTCTATGAAGAAGCAGATCTACAGTACCTGTTCAATAAATAATTTTTATTTTATTTTACAGCAGAGTATTGTACTGTGTTAGCCAAGGATGAAAGCAAAAATTTGGAGTTAAAGTGATGCTGTTTATTGTATGATACAATACATGTACAGACACTGAATTCTCACAGCAATGTCCCTGTTGCTCAGTCATGTGACTGCATAATAGAGAACAGTGTCTAACATAAAATAATCACTTCAGTAAACCAGTTCAGAACACAAAAAACTTTTTCATATCCTCATAAACTGAATCTCTCACAGTAAAGTCCAGGGTACCTCTAGTAACAAAGGCAAATAGCTGGAGGCATCCAGGGCCCAAGTTAAAGGTCCACTTAATTGGAACTGCAGTCTCTGATAGCCAGTGAGGAAGGGTTCCCCACAGTAGTTGGGTCTTCCAGAGAAGCTGCATGCAATTAGGCTCCTGCCCAGCTGCTCACACATTGGTACTGACAGTAGAGGTCTTCTCAACTGACTGCAGGTCATTTGTACAGCCACCTCTGCCTCAAAAGGTGTGGTCTGTCTGAACTGCTAAAGAAGGGAAGCTTAGGAACTAACGTTCCCTGGGCATGTCTGAGAACCTAAGCAGTTGTAGGACATTACGTTAAAGGAGCTTGTGCCTGCATCTAAGTATGGTGAGTAAATGGGCACTCAGCTGCAATAGTACTCACTACTAAAATAAGATGTGAGACATGACCACCTATGTGGCTTAGAGCAAAGAACAGACACCATTGGGGAAAGTAACACAACAGTGTGCAACTGAAAGGACAGGAAAGGCTACACATTAAAGGGGCAATGATAACTCTTCTATTAAAGTAATAAAACGGGGCGGCTGCAATAGCTCTGAACATTACTTGGCCTCCCCCATCGGATCACTTCATCCATAGCATGATCTTCTTTGCTGGGTTTTCTTGCTTTTTCTTTTCTCTTTACATAAAGCAGCACTGGATAATGAATACAAATTGGTAGCAGGTCCAGTTTTTTTGGTAATTGGCCCTCAACAATATAATAGAACAGTTTTTTTCCAGCTGCTGCATTAAAAATACCTAAAATTGGTACTTAGATTCCTATAGTTAATTATACAGTGTCTTGAAAAAGTATTCCGCCTGTGTGTAATTTAATCTCAGTATAAATACAGCTGTTGAGATTTGTTAGAGAACATTAGTGAACAAACAGCTTCACAAAGGCCAAGAAACATACCAGACAGGTCAGGGATAAGGTTGTGGAGAAGTTTAAAGCAAGGTTAGATTATAAAAAATATCCCAAGCTTTGAACATCTCACAGATCACTCTTCAATCCATCATCTGACAATGGAAAGAATATGGCACAAATGCAAACCTACTAAAACATGGCCTTCCACCAAAACTGACAGGCCAAGCATGGAGAGCATTAATCAGAGAAGCAGCCAAGAGGCTTATGGGATCAAGTGGCAAGAAGAAACCCATTTTTGTAAGAAGGCCCATTTTCAGTTTGCGAGAAGCCATGTGGGGGACACAGCAAACATGTGGAAGAAGGTGCTCTGGTCAGATGGGACCAAAATTGAACTTTTTGGCCTAAAAGCAAAATGTTGTGTGTGGCGGAAAACTAACAATGCACATCACCCTGAACACACCATCCACACCGTAAAACATGGTGGTGGCAACATCATGTTGATGCTTTTCTTCAGCAGGGACAGGGAAGCTAGTCAGAGTTGATGGGAAGATGGATGGAGCCAAATAAAGGGCAATCTTAGAAGAAAACCTGTTAGAGTCTGCAAAAGACTTAAGAATGGGGGTTCACCTTCCAGCAGGACAATGACCCTAAACATACAGCCAGAGCTACAGTGTAATGGTTTAGATCAAAGCATATTCATGTGTTAGAATGGTCCAATCAAAGTCCAGACCTAAATCCAACTGAGTATCTGTGTTCGGTTGTTAGTAAGCTGGCTGGCAAGTTGAGCTGGGAACTTTCTTTTCTTTTTTTTGACATGCGTTGCCTGTCCATGTGTTCCTTGCTGTAAAAGCCAGTTATAGACTGGGGTAGTGGGTATTTTTTGTACTGTTGAATTGCTGGTGAGTGGGTGCACTGGACACCCTGGCTGCCATTGTGCTACATGCTGGGTGTCCAGTGCACTCCTGTACCTTTAAGGAGGGGTTGGCTTCCTCAGGTTCACCTGTCTTTGGTCTATCCTTTATGATACATGTGCCTCTACTATGGGGGCTCTCAAAATTTGTAGAGTTAGGACCACAGAATAGCGGGGTGCCATGACGTGGCTCTGTGGATTACATATGTATTTGCAAATGTGTGCTAACTAAACCCCTGTTTTTAACGCATACTGTTAGACAGGTTAATTCGGTTGTTAGTAAGCTGGCTGGCAAGTTGAGCTGGGAACTTTCTTTTCTCTTTTTTGACATGCGTTGCCGGTCCATGTGTTCCTTGCTATGAAAGCCAGTTATAGACCGGGGCAGTGGGCATTTTTTGTACTATATACTGAGCCACGGTGAACAGAAAAGATCTGTTAAAAGACCTGCATAACTAGGTAATGGAACTTTATAAACATGGAAAAGAATATAAAAATATATCCAAAGCCTTGAATATTCCAGTCATTCTGTTCAATCATTTATAAGAAGTGAAAAATTCGAGGATCGCTTGATACCAAGCCAAGGTCAGATAGACCAAGAAAGATTGCAGCCAAAACTGCCAAAATAATTGTTTGGAACACAATGAATAACCCACATGTGGTTGTTTCAAGGAGCACAAAACGACAATACCTGAACATAACAAACATTAGCTGCATGGTTGAGTTGCCAGAAAGAAGCCTTACTGTGCCAATGGCACAGAAGAAAAAAATGGAGTGTATCCATTTGCCAGATCACTTCCAAAAGCATGGGTAATATTTTAGTGCCACATCCTAATTATAATAGTCAAAAATTGAAGGGAAAGAAACGGGAAAGGTTGCAAATAGACTTTAAAGGCACATAAATTCCAAACACATATTAGTAAAATCATTTGTACTTTATTATGACAATAAGTCATGAAAAAACATCTTGCAGTTTAAAAGATCATAGCTATACTGTCGCCGCAGACAATGTCCCACAGCCCACCATGTACAAGGAACACATTAATGATTAGAGATGTATAAACCACCAGATGGATCCTATAGGGGGGGCAGAGAAACATTAACCACTTGCCTACCGTGCATTTATACCCCCTTATTTACCAGGCCAATTTTCAGCTTTCAGTGCTGTCGCACTTTAAATGACAATTGCGTGGTCATGCAAGATTGTACCCATATGAAATTTTTATCATTTTTTTCCCACAAATAGAGATTTCTTTTGGTGGTATTTAATCGCTGCTGGGCACTTTACTTTTTGTGCTATAAGCAAAAAAATTGCAAAAAAATTTAAAAAAAAAAAAAGTTTCTTTGTTTCTATTATAAAATTTTTCAAACAGGTAATTTTTCTCCTTCACTGATGTGCGTTGATAAGGCAGCACTGATGGGCACTGATAGGCGGCACTGATAGGCAGCACTGATAGGCAGCACTAATGAGGTGGCACGGATAGGCGGCACTGATAGGGAGCACTAATGAGGTGTCACGGATAGGTGGCACTGATATGCGGCACTGATTGGTGGCACTGATAGGCAACACTGATAATGGGTACTGATAGACAGCACTTATAGGTGGCACTGACTGACCTCACTGCTGGGCACTGACTGGCACAACTTCTGGGCACTGACAGTCAGCACTGCTCGGCTGCACTGCTGGGCACTGGTGGGTGGCACTGATGGGCACATGTGGGTGGCACTGGTGGGCACAGGTGGGTGGCACTACTGGGCACAGGTAGGTGGCACTTCTGGGCACAGGTGGTGAGTGCTGGGTGGCACAGGTGGGTGCACTGCTTGGTACAGGTGGGTGCAGTGCTGGGCACAGGTGGGCGCACTGCTGGGCACAGGTGGGCGGAACTTGTGTGTGGCACTGCTGGGCACTGATCATCAGGGCACTGCTGATCAGTGACCCTGATGATCGGTGCTGATCCCCGCTCTGACAACTGCCGGTTTTCGGCAGTACTTTCCTCACGATCTGACAGCGTGAGGAAAGTGCAGCCGTGAACCGGCATTTGCATTTCCCGGTGATCAGCGTGTCATTGGACACAGCTGATCACGTGGTAAACGGCCGCTGTGATTTGCCTTTTACCACGTCACGTGATCAGCTGTGTCCGTAGGACACAGCGATCACAGAAATCTCCGGGTGCACGCCCCCGGGGGAGCGCAGGAGGGCGCGTTCTGGGAGGACGTCATAAGACGTCCACCCAGAACTGGCCGGCCCCAGTGCAGCCGTCATTCGGCTATCTGCGGTCGGCAAGTAGTTAAGCTGCAGAAAAATGGCCCAACATGTTTTGCGACAATAATCGCTTCTTCAGGGTATTTGTAGCTACAACGGGATGTATTGCCACCATGTTATTCCGTAAGGAAACTGCTGGCAACACAATACTTCATGCTAAAAGTTCTCATCCTCCTGCATTAGTTAGAAGTATTCCCTTTGCATAATATATCCGCTTACAGTGAAACTGTACATATTTACAAGATTTCAAACATCAAGCCAAATTGTTACAACAATGTTTATTAATACATGGATATAGTAGAACATTATTGCATAAAGCATATGATAGAGCTTTGGCGCAGGACAGAAACAATTTGCTATATTCTACATCTAAATCTAAAACTGAATTTTCTTTGGTGAGATTTATAACACAACATTCGGTACAACATCAGCAATTACATAATATATTACAATATCACTGGTATCTTTTATGGGAAGTTCCTACCTTACATAAATATATTCAAGATTATGCTGAAATTATCCATTATTATTATATTTTATTATTGTCATAATAAAGTACAAATGATTTTACTAATATGTGTTTGGAATTTCTGTGCCCTTAAAGTCCATTTGCAACCTTTCCCCTGTTTCTTTCCCTTCAATTTTTTACTGTGCCAATGCCATAAAAAGCCTCAATACAATATGCTCGACAGAACCTTGACACGCCTGACAACTTTTGGCACACTGTAATCTGGAGTGACAAGACCACAATAGAGCAAAATAAGTACTATGCATGGAGAGGGATCAACAGCAACAAGAATACTACCCCCACTGTAAAGCATAGGGGTGGCTCACTGATGTTTTAGGGGCGTGTGAGCATTAAAGGAACAGGGAATCTTGTGAACACTAATGGCAAGATGAATGCAGCATATTATCAGAAAATACTGGCAGACAATTTGCATTCTTCTGCATGACAGCTGTGCATAGGAGGCTCTTGGACTTTCCAGCACGACAATGATCCTAAGCACAAGGCCAAGTGGACCCTCCAGTGGTTACAGCAGAAAAAGTTGAAGGTTCTGGGGTGGACATCACAGTCTCCTGACCATAATGCCATCAAGCCACTTTGGGGAGATCTCAAAAGTACGGTTCATGCAAGACAACCAAAGGCTTTGCATGACCTGGAGGTATTTAGCAAATATGAATGGACAGCTATACCCCCTGCAGGAGTTCAGGGCCTCATAGACAACTATTACAAAAGACTGCACACTTTCATTGATGCTAAGGGTATGCAGACCTACAGTTGATTATGAATCCCATAATAAATAAAAGAAATATGGTTTGCCTGCTCACTTATGTTTTCTTTAAAAATGGTACATACTGTATACAGTTCTGCAAGCGTATGCAAACTTTTGAGCATAACTACATATACAGTATGCAACTACAGTTTTTAGCAGCAGAGACTTTCGTATGTCTATTTAGTTTTTAAACTGTTTCAAACACTAGCAATTGTATTTTTCTGAACTCTGCCTATAGCTAATGCAAACTGCATTGTTTGCTCACAGCACCAGTGTCAGGATTCACACTATGGCAGAAGGAAGAAGATACCAGCAGTGGGAAAAACTTCTGCCGAGATGTCAGTATTTGCTGAGTGAGGGAGAACACAGAGCTGTCAGTGCTGGAACACAGCAGAGAGAAATTTAGCATAATATTCAGGTTATCTATATATGACATGAAACCACAGCATTTTATCAGATGGGCAGTCAGAAATGTAAGTATTTTACTTCTTCTCTTACAAGTTTGGGATCTTGACCTTGTGGTGACAGGGTTAGTTTATGGAGAATCACAAAACATTGCAGTCACTGCTCCTGAACATCTAAACTGCTTTCACCATCCTCAATTGCAGGTACATTTCCCAACTCTCTAGATTCTTGGAGACACCCAAGGAAGATAAGTTTCTCTGCTTCCCTCCCTCAGCAGCACAGAGAGCCCACACTTGATGAGCTAGAGGTAACTGGGCAAGTGATCTGAAGCCATCTTAGCAGCTCTCCACTGTCAGAATCGGCACTTGGACAGCCTGGCTAGAGTCTAACAACACACAGTCATTTTGACACCATATCATTTTTTTTGTATAACAAAACTAACATATAGAAAAAAAGTTAAAGATGATAAAAAATTAAGTTCTTTAGCAAGGAACATGCATTCCACATTAATAATTATCCTACCAAAATTAGTGTGTGCTGTAAATCCAGTATTGCTCCTATTTCTTCTTAATTGAGGCTGCCATTTTGTTGAAGTCCAGAGTCCCTGAGCAGCAGTAAATCTTTAGGCTTTCAGCAGATCCACTTTAATTTGCTTTTTTCTTTGCATTTTTTGTTTATTTTGTAAATAATGCAATAGGGGCCCTACCAAAATACATATCAGATTTTCATCCTCCTTTATATTTGTCTAAAATATGTATTTTGGGGTTTCCCCATTCAATGTTTACAAAATCAAGAAAACTGGCTTTTCTCCTTTGTAAATGTCTTTTTGCTATACTACTGTACTATTTTATATGGATGTACAGTAAATCATAGGACTATTTTGGGCCTTTTTTAATTAAGGGACTAGTTTTAGGGAGAACAAGGGTCTGGTATGTATTTTGGGTGTCCCTATTGCATTATTTACAAAATATAGGAAGCCTGCAGAGAAAATTGAACTAACACCTTTTTTGTTCTACACTCACCAGCCAGTTTATTAGGTACACCTGTTCAATTGTTACATACATTACTAATCAGCCAATCACATGGCAGCAAATGAGTGCATTTAGGCTTGTGGATGCGATGAAGACAACTTGCTGAAGTTCAAACTGAACATCAGAATGGGGAAGAAAGGGGATTTAAGTGACTTTGAATGTGGCATGGTTGTTGGTGCCAGAAGGGCTGGTCTGGCTATTCCAAAAACTGCAGATCTACTGGGATTTTTACGCACAATCATCTCTAGGGTTTCCAGAGAATGATCCGAAAAAGAGAAAATATCCAGTGAGCGGAGGTTTTGTGGACGAAAATGCCTTGTTGATGTCAAAGATCAGTGGAGAATGGGTAGACTGGTTAATGCAACATTCAGATGGTAGGGTCAGAATTAAGCATAATCAACATGAAAGCATGGATCCATCCTGCCTTGTATCAATGGTTCAGGCTGGTGGTAGTGTAATGGCGTGGGGGATATTTTCTTGGCACTAGCAAGGTGTACCTAATAAAGTGGCCGGTTAGTGTATATGTCACTTTTGCTTTACAATTAAAAAAATAACATGGGGTATCCACCAAAAGTAATACTGGACCCTTAACATCTGGTATGGATTTTGAGGGGGAATTTTTTTTTGTTTTTTACATACTGTCTTCAGCACAATACAGCATCATGATATGACTGGTGTGGCAGGGATCAGGGACACTGTCTAGTAACAGCATGTAAAATGCAAATGTTCATTGATTCATCAAAGGTGAAATTACTCCCAAAGGATAAAATGTTGAACCCACAGTTAGGGCAAGGAAAGCACCTAGGAATTTGAAGTTCTTTCTACTTAGGAACAAAATTTTCCTCAGTTATAATGCCCTTTAAAAATCTCACATATTAGCTGTACACAGTGAAGTATGCTCACAATAAATTACTACAACAATCTGCCAAAAAAGATGAAGAGAAAATGATAAAAGTTGTCAGCAAAGCTTATTTAGCAACAAATGTGTTAAAATCACTTTATAACAAATGTCATTGGTCAATAATGTGAAAGAAGCAGAAAAATATGTGTTCTATCAAAGTGATTATCTTGCAGTATAATGTAATGATACAAATGTATGAATAATTTATCAAAAATATGTTTAAAAGATATCTTCCAAATATAAGATAGCTGCAAATCCATACAAAAAGCATCGAATAATGAAAAATATAAATAAAATTTATTCTTGACCTAGTTAGGAGGTTGAAATATACATCTCATCATTATATTCACTTGACAATTTAAACATATTCACATTTTAAATGCGGTGCAAAAAACTATTACAATAGTCCTGCTGACTTGCTGTTTAAAACACTTTGATATTATGTTGCCAGACAATTTAAATGAAAGAACAAATTAGTTTCTTCTGGAGAGGCTTACATAGCATGCTGTTTTTTTTCTGTATATTAAATTGCGACTCTACACAATGGCTGTTATTTGAAGCTATTCCTTTAGCAAGTTCCTAATCTTGCTTTGTATTCTCATAACTGCAGATGCTGGGTTAATATAAATTAATATCGTAAATAATTAATTTAATTTAAAACAAAAGAAGATTAAAAGCAAAGTTCATATGTTTTAATATTGAAGTTGTAACCTCTGGTTTTCCATAATTATTCCACTAAAGTGGAAAAACTCAAAAGTTAGTTGAAATGTAGTGATCAAAGTGATTTTAAGAAGCCAAGTTTAAGGTTTTCTAGAATTTGTCTATATACTGAGCTACAGTGATTTTTATTATTAATTTATATGTGCTTTTGATATAAGTGATAGATTGTATTTCTGTTTATACCTACATTAGAAGTTTCAGTGTAATTGGTAATAAAAAGGAGCAGAGAGAATAGGGAATTACATGGCACATTCTTCAGGAAGTGCACTTCCAGTGATCCTGTGAGGTGCTCTCTGAAATCTTGCAGAAGTAGATAACAGAAAACTCAGAATAAAGGGTACATTCACCTTTCATAACATGTTACACCCATATTCAGGGTATAATATGTAACATGTTATGAAATGTCTGGCCCTGCTTTGATAGCTAGCGGGGGGATCCCTCTTCCTCCTGCAGAGCTATTGTGTTCTCCCAGTGCAGAGGGAAGTTGATCCTGCCAAGAGAAAACAGTGATTATTGCTAGTGACTATAGCCACTAGCAATAATCGTCTGAAAAATTCAGCAGGCTGGTTGTACAATTGAAGTGGGCAAAATCAGCCTGCCCTGTCCTTGCTAAGCCAGCCAGGAAATTAACCACCTATGGAGAGCTTTAGTTGTTTATCAGCTTTTTTTACTTGTTGCCTGAAAATTGTTCTTCAAAGCAAAAGATTATCATTCTGGTTAACATATAACAAAGAAATCAAAGCAAGCAAGGTTACAAAAGCCACTAGACATTTATGTAACTGCAATGTCTAAAATCATCTAAAGCAGGGGTCTCCAAACTTTCAAAACAAAGGGCCAGTTTACTGTCCTTAAAACTTTAGGGGGGCCGGATCATGGCCAGTGGGAGTAGAAAATGCCCAGGCATTGGTGGGAACAGGGGCGGACTGACCAATAGAGCACTCGGGCACTGCCCGAGGGCCTGGGGTCAGTAGGGGGCCCCATGAGATGCCCCTGGTACCTTTCATTGGATTTTTCATAGGCTTTTTTGGGTGTGGGCGAGGACACAGGGGCCCCATGATCCCCTATTGCCCGGGAGCCCCATGAGTTGTCAGTCTGCCCCTGGGTGGGAGTAGACAATACCATAGGCTTGATGGTCAGTGGGATTATTGGTGTCAATGGAAGGAATAGTGCCCCATTACTGGAGTCAGTAGGAGGAATAATGTCCCATCACTGGAGTCAGTGGGAGGAATAATGTCCCATCACTGGAGTCAGTGGGAGGAATAATGTCCCATCACTGGAGTCAGTGGGAGGAATAATGTCCCATCACTGGAGTCAGTCGGAGGAATAGTGCCTGATAGGTGGTGCTAGTGGGAAAATGAATTCCCCATCTCTGGTGTCAGTTGAAGGAATAAAGTACCAAGGGCCGGATAAAGGCAAGCAAAGGGCCACATATGGTTCATGGGCTGCAGTGCTCACGGGCCGCAGTTTATATACCCACAATATGACCAGTCAGTTTAAAATTATTTATGTTATATAATACTTTAGAAAAATAGCCTAACTTTTGTAAATTCATACTTACTGTATGCACATAACATCTCAGTGCCATGTAGGGGAAGGGAAGGATTTGGAAAGCTGAATCTAAATCTAGTGTATGCAGTGCATTTTCTGTAATATTTCCCGTATTAGCGATGATGGTTCATGAATATTCTTTTGGTGGGCTGATTCTTTCATCTTCTTAAAAAGGATCTGTGAAAGTGAGCAGGAATAGGCTATACTAGTCAAAAGTAGCAGATTCTTTGGTTGTCTGAGAAAGGAAAAAAAAGCATTAAAAGTCCACTACACAAAGTAAAACATATTTCATATCTATGCAACAAGCCCCTCCCGGTCCCTTTAGCCAACAAGTAAACATAGATATGATCAAACATATCAGGTACATTAGGCCCAGTGTTTAATGCATGTCTATTTTACATGCATTTTTGTAAGTATTGACTAGAAGATTGTGAGGTTACCACAGATGGCCATACCCGGTGAGTGTTTGCCTGGATGAAATTCAGCTGCAACACAAGCTGCCTGCCATCCTTCTGATCTGCAATATGCCCAAATGTTGGAACTCAAATATTGCTATGCTGCAGCTACTGCACCTGTATTAGCAGACTGTCAATGGGTATTTGCTTGAGTATGGGACAAGGACAGGATCTGGGCATCTGGGGTTTCTGCATGTCAGAGGCTCCATATTTAGGATGTGAATCGCAATTTTAAGAGGCAACCAGAAACCAGAAAAGGCAACATCACAGCAACACAATCCCTTTTTTGTTCCTACTGGATTAAACATTGGGGGTGATTTACTAAAACTGGAGAGTGCAAAATCTGGTGCAGCAGTACATGGTAGCCAATCAGCTTCTAACTTCAGCTTGTTCAATTAAGCTTTGGCAAAAAAAACCTGTCTTCTATATCAAGTAATTTTTTTTTCTATGGTTGAATTGGATGGATTTTGTCTTTTTTCAGCCAGACTAACTATGCAACTATGTAACTATGTAACTATGTAACTGCTGTTAATTGCTCTCTCGGTGATCACATGATAAGGAGCCTGTCTTGCTTGCTCCTAATCGGAAGGCTTGACTGAGTTGTCGCGACAACTTGGTAAGTGTGCTGTGAGTACACTCCCAGAGCACAACCCCCATGCCACCATTGATAAATATGTGAAGAGGCTGGGTGTTAACCACTTTCCACTCACCCGCAGTACATTTACATACTGGTATGTCGCCCAGCACATTTGTACTAGTGCGCATCCTGGGGCACGCAGCAGCGCACGCCTGTGACCGCTGTTTCCTGTGGACACAGTGGATCACAGCACTCTGTACCCCTGTCATGTTACTGTTGTGATGCTGTGATTGGCCCATCATATGGTACCTGGCTACCTTTACCATGTGAGGAGCTGTAGCCACTAACAGTACTGTAGCCAATCACCGCATGGCAACAGTAACTAAGCTGTTATGAATAGAAACCCATTCATGATAGCTAAAACTATTGCTTATAACAATGATCCTTCACTATTATAAGCAATGACAGTGTAAAATAAAATCTTGATCACATCCCCCTCTCCCCCAGAGTACTGAAAGTACTACTGATGAAAGTATGTAAAAAAAATAGTAAAAAAAAGTCAATAAAAAAAAAAAGTTTAAAAAAATGTATTTTGTTTTCTTACACAGTGTCACCAGTCAGTATCCCTTATCATTTTCACAGTCATATGATGTCGCAGTACTGATGGTAACAGTAGCTTAACCATTTTACAACCGTGCTAAAGCTAAAAGACAGCTACAGTATTGCTGCCCAGTTCTGGGAGGGCATCATATCACATCCTCCCAAAATGTGCCCCCCCCGTGCGACCCCAGTGTTGTGCACTCGGCACTGTCAGTGATCACTGTGTCCTACGGATCACATTACTAGACACATTGCAGCTGATCACATTACTAGGTAAAAGGCCAATCACATCGGCCTTTTACCACGTGATCAGCTGTGTCCAATGACACAGCTGATCACAAAGTAAATGCAGTTGCCAGTTATCGGCAGCACTTTCCTCACACTGTCACAGTGTGAGGAAAGTATTGCCAATAACCGGCAAATGTCACAGAGCAGATCTGCACTGATTATCAGTGCCCAGCAGTGCCACCCATCAGTGCCCAGCAGTGCTGCCCATCAGTGCCCAGCAGTGCCATCAATCAGTGTTTCCCATCAGTGCTGCCCATCAGTGCCCTCAGTCATTGACACCAGTCAGTGCTGCCCATCAGTGTCCATCATTGCTGCCTATCAGTGCTGCCTATCAGTGCTTATCGGTGCCACGTATCAGTGCCCATCATTGCTGCATATCAGTGCAGCATCATCAGTGCATCCTCATCAATGCCCACCAGTGCCGCCTATTCAGTGCCACCTCATTTGTGCAGCCTATTAGTGCCCATCAGTGCGGCCTATCAGGGCTGCCTCATCAGTGTCCATCAGTGCTATCAGTGCCCATCAGTGCCACCTATCCATGCCCACCAGTGCTGACTATCCATTTTCCAAAAACTTGTGACAAAAAATGACATATTCAAAATACTCACTATGCCTCTTACTAAATACCTTGGACTATCTACTTTCCAAAAGCAGTCATTTACAGGGTATATGTACTGTCCTGGCATTTTAGGATCTCCAGAAATGAGACAGGCTCCAGAAATGAGATAGGATTGATCAATTTTCAAATATATATATACCATAGTTTGTAGACTGTATACCTTTCACACAGACTAAATAATATACACCGATTTTGTTATTTTTACCAAAGAAATGTAGCAGAATACATTTTGGTCTACATTTATGAAGGACGATTATTTGTTTGCAAGATTTTATAACAGAAACTAAAAAGTTTCAGTATTTTTTCATTTATATAGAAAACAAAAAAAAAACCCAGTGGTGATTAAATACCACCAAAAGCAAGCTGTATTTCTGTGAATGATATACATTTCATTTGGGTACAGTGTTGCAGAATAGAGCTGTTGGGTTGCCACACATAAAGCAGACTACAGACTGTCAAGTAGGTAATCAAAATTGTGTAGAAATCATTATCTATATACATTGAGGTTGGTTACTGAAACTGGAGAGTGCAAAATCTGGTGCAGCTGTGCATGGTAGCCAATCAGCTTCTAACTTCAGCTTGTTCAATTAAACTTTGGCAATAAGACCTGGAAGCTGATTGGTTACTATGCAGAGCTCTCATCTAATTTGACCTCGTTTTTTAAAAGAAAGAAAGTACTGAAGAAGTCCCCGTCTTGAACGTAACACGAATAGGGAATAGGTGTGGGGGGGTAGAGCCTAGAGAGTGATGTCATCTTACTACAGAGCTGTATGCAGGGTCGGTGCTTCCACTAGGCAAACTAGGTGGCCACCTGGGGCACTCTGCCACTGAGGGGTGCCTGGGTACAGCACAGGCCAGCACTTTCTCTGTATGGGACCACGTCATGAATGATCCCCCAGCTGAAAGGAGGGGCAGAAGAGATGAGGAAGAAAGGTAGAGGAAGATGCCTGGTGTCTGGGGCCAGTGTAGCAGCTGAGCTGCCGGTCCTTACAGTGTTCCGCTCAGACTCAGTCCCTTACTGCAAGCCCGCTGGTGGCTGCTGATCACTGTGAAGTTCCAGCCCTTCTCTTCCCATTCATCAGTGGAGGTGTAGCTGTGCCTGCGGAGAAAGGTAATGTCTGACTCTGATGTCTTGTGGCTCTGTGAATGGGACCCAGTCATCCATCACATGTACAATGTCAGTGACTAATGACATCATCACAATCCCACAGCCTGCTCTTTTAATACCTGTTGGGCCTGCTGATCTGTGTCAGTGTTGGTGGTGGTGTATTTTGTCGGATCTGCTGCGTGGGATTGCTCAGTTCAGGTGTTCTCTCTGTGTGTGTTGGCTGGGCTGCCTGCTGTCACAGAGTTTTATCTCCCCCACATTGCCTGAGGGATTCCAGCCTGGGATCTGTCAGAGTGTGGATTCATCATCCTTCACTGACTGCCACTATCACCCTGCCACTGCCAGCCACAGATACAGTCCATTCCTGACACTGATTAAAAGTAGTAGCATCTACTGTTTTAATTATTTTTTTTTGGGGGGGGGGGCACAAGTAGGTGGTCTTGTCTAGGGCACAAAATAGTCTGACTGACCCTGGCTTTATGTCAGCAATTGTGTATGACATGTGCATATGAGTTAGCACTGGTGAATGTGTTCGATTTTGTGAGGGCAATACTTTATTTTATACAATTAAAATTTTAAACAGAGAGCATTAGATCTTGTGGACTTCTCTCTCCTTCACAAATATAAACCTGCACTAGATTTTTCACAGGCCAGTTTTAGTAATTCAACCCCCAAGTGTCACTTCCTCAATAATGCAGTCCTAATCCTCATCGTTATCTGAATGGCCCACATTTTCAGCAGCTAATAACACCTCTGTAATTCTTGGGTTTTATACAGTATTAATGTATTATTCTCAGATTCAGTATTGTCTTTTACCTGACAAAGGTCTGCTGGGTTGGATAACAAATGTTATCACTTTAGATTTTAGCAAACTTTATAGTTAATAAAATATATTGGACTGCAAACATCACTCATTTTAAAGCAAAGATACAATGATGTTGATTTACTAAAGGAAAATAGTCTGTGCACTGCTCTCGATCTGAGGGTAAGCTCTGAAATGAAGGGAAGCTCTGCTTGTTTCTATCATCCAATCACGTGCAAGCTAAAATGCTGGTTTTTATTTTCCTTGCATGAGGTTGGTATTCTTTGCAAAGTGAAATTTTAGCCCATTTACTAAGCTCCGGAGCAACTGCATTTGCAGTGCACAGTATATTTGCCTTTAGTAAATCAACCCCAGTATTTCAATTGAAATAATAACTAACTGACGAAAGCTTCAGGCTTAATGCATGCAACTATCCCCTAATAAGTAGAGTACTTATAATAGTATTTTACATCTAAAGAAACAGATAGTATGAAAGTAACAAAGTTTGTTGGACTGGTACAACAGAAGTTCTATGTATAATCTCTTCCAGTTTAAGCAATATTAAGGGGACTGGTTTGTCTAGCAAAGTTTTATTTATTTATTACAGGTACTTATATAGCGCTGTCAATTTACGCAGCACTTTACATATATATTGTACATTCACATCAGTCCCTAACCCTCAAGGAACATACAATCTAAGGTCCCTAACTTACATTCATACACATACTAGGGACAATTTAGACAGGATTTGTTAAAGATAGTTATTAAGAGGTCGTACAATAAATTACCGTATCACCCAGTAAATGGTCTCCATTCAGTAGCCAAAAAAGGCATACAAAAAAAGAGGGGTTGTGAAAAGAAATTCACAAAGAAAGCGGCTACATTATGAACAGAATGTGATACTCAGAAAAATTTCCAAAAATTATGCTTTATTACACATACAAATTTGACATATGGGCAGTCACCCTGGTTTACCATCACCTCAGTATGAGACAATACACACAGACCTAAAACCATATAAAATGACACCAGTACCGGTCTAAATACATGTGCAACAAGGACAATGACTACAAGAGTCTAAAGTCCCTGTGGCACTGGCGCATAGGTGAACACTTCCCAAAGGAGGTGTATACAAAAAATTATACCATAGGTATACCATCACACGTGTTATAAATGTGTAGACTATGCTACTACCAGAGTGGTTATATCCCAAACAGGGAGTTTCAAAAAATTATACCATAGATATAAATATCACATGTATGCAACACAGCAAGCACAGTATGCGTCAAAAAAGAGGCATGCCTCTAGGCCTATATGAAACAAAACAAAAATGTCATGTAAATGATGCAGTACATTCCTATGCCGGCACAAGTGGTTGGGGCCCATTCATCTGTGATTATTACCAGCTGTTTCCTAGGGCTCTTGAATAAAAATATGCCCCTGTTTTTACCAGGATGGAAGGATAGATGCATAAAGCAGCGCACTGCTTGAAATGGTTTCTTCACCACTACATGTGGACTACATACCACTTTCTGTGAGAAAAACAAGACACATCCCAATAGATCTTCTGCCTGTTGAAATACATGTGGTATATCTTGTTTCCTATACAAAGCACCATGATGTCCCCATCCTGTAGTGAAACAAACAATATGTGGAAAGTCACTGAAAGAGCTTACACTCTATATAGGATATATAGGTCATATATGTCACATAGGACCATATATCTAGTGTCCTGCAACAGTCCACTCACCACCTGTGCAATAGATAATAGGAGAGGAAAAAATATCCTTCATAGGTACTGCCATACAAGGCTGGGGAGGCCAAGGAGCCACCGCTGACATCCGCCGATATACCGCGGGCTCCAGCCTCTTCTCGGCGCCTGTGCTGCCTAAGCTTGCCTCATGGCATGTGAAAATGGCTTCCTCCTTGTAGGTCAGCGTGCGTTCCACCTAATGCGCATGACCGGAAGTGACGTATCTGACGTATGACGTCATACGTCAGATACGTCACTTCCGGTCATGCGCATTAGGTGGAACGCACGCTGACCTACAAGGAGGAAGCCATTTTCACATGCCATGAGGCAAGCTTAGGCAGCACAGGCGCCGAGAAGAGGCTGGAGCCCGCGGTATATCGGCGGATGTCAGCGGTGGCTCCTTGGCCTCCCCAGCCTTGTATGGCAGTACCTATGAAGGATATTCTTTCCTCTCCTATTATCTATTGCACAGGTGGTGAGTGGACTGTTGCAGGACACTAGATATATGGTCCTATGTGACATATATGACCTATATATCCTATATAGAGTGTAAGCTCTTTCAGTGACTTTCCACATATTGTTTGTTTCACTACAGGATGGGGACATCATGGTGCTTTGTATAGGAAACAAGATATACCACATGTATTTCAACAGGCAGAAGATCTATTGGGATGTGTCTTGTTTTTCTCACAGAAAGTGGTATGTAGTCCACATGTAGTGGTGAAGAAACCATTTCAAGCAGTGCGCTGCTTTATGCATCTATCCTTCCATCCTGGTAAAAACAGGGGCATATTTTTATTCAAGAGCCCTAGGAAACAGCTGGTAATAATCACAGATGAATGGGCCCCAACCACTTGTGCCGGCATAGGAATGTACTGCATCATTTACATGACATTTTTGTTTTGTTTCATATAGGCCTAGAGGCATGCCTCTTTTTTGACGCATACTGTGCTTGCTGTGTTATAACACGTGTTATGGTATACCTATGGTATAATTTTTTGTATACACCTCCTTTGGGAAGTGTTCACCTATGCGCCAGTGCCACAGGGACTTTAGACTCTTGTAGTCATTGTCCTTGTTGCACATGTATTTAGACCGGTACTGGTGTCATTTTATATGGTTTTAGGTCTGTGTGTATTGTCTCATACTGAGGTGATGGTAAACCAGGGCGACTGCCCATATGTCAAATTTGTATGTGTAATAAAGCATAATTTTTGGAAATTTTTTTGAGTATCACATTCTGTTCATAATGTAGCCGCTTTCTTTGTGAATTTCTTTTCACAACCCCTCTTTTTTTGTACAATTTAGACAGGAGCCAATTAACCTACCTGCATGTCTTTGGAGTGTGAGAGGAAACCAGAGTACCCAGAGGAAACCCACACAGGCGCAGGGAGAACATGCAAACTCCACGCAGGTGGTGCCATGGTTGGAATTTGAACCAACAACCCTAGTACTGCCAGGTGGAAGTGCTAACCATTTAGCCACTGTGCTGCTGCAAAGAGAGCTCTTCCATTTACCGACCATGTTTATATGTTTTTTTAGATCCACAATACTACCTTTTTTTCATTCTTGCCTATATTTATGCTTTTTTTCTTTTCATTATTTGTTCTTCAGTGTGTCAATCTGTATGCAGCTCTCAACATACTTGAAGAAACTCTCTTACTAGGGTTAGGGGATTAAAATTCCACAGGTATGAGGTAGTAACTTTCAGCAATCTCCCAAACCTTGACAGGTAAAGCTCTAACACTTTTAGGTAGTTTCAGAAATTGCCACTAAGGCTGGCCATACACTATACAATTTTCTGTCCAATTTCTGCCCAATTTCCTTTAGATTTTCCTTCAACTATGTAGTGCAAGAGCCTGCCTAATTGGATACAATTGAAAGTGTTGTTAGGTTTGACCTCCTATTATATGGTTTTTGGTAAATCTAAATAAAAAATCTCAAGAAAATTGGATAATCTATGTCCAGCCTTAGCCTCTTCTCCACATTGGCACTATCAGGAAGTGCCAAAATGTAGCCTGTCTGAATAGCCTGACATTCATTTGTTCCAGGAAGGTTTAGTAGGCTTCTACTTTTGGTACCCACACATATTTGCAGCAATGTGCCCCCCTTTCCTCAACTGACACAATACCTGGCCCAATCTATAAAATATTTTTTCCAAATATAGTCATAATTGAGAACCCAGATGATCAAGTCTATCATTTATAGATTTAAAGGATAAATTCACCTTTGGAACATGTTACATGTTCCACCTATATTTATAGTGGATCACATAACATGTTCCAGCTTCTGCCTCCTCTCCCAACAATCTCCCCCTCCCTGTGACAGTGAGCAAGCATTTTCTCCCTGTACCTGCTATCAGAATTAAAGAAAACAGTGCAGTCATGGGATCCGCCACAAGTACCAATTGCTTGTAGTTCTCAATAAACTATGAGAACGCTGGTGTGCGTCTTTGTGGCTGATTCTTCCTGCAATTAAAGTGGAACTTCACCCAAAAGGAGAATTTCTTCTTGTCTGTCTCCTTCCCTCCTCCACTGTCACATTTGTCACTTTTTTTTGGGGGGGGGTAGAGGGTACCTGGTTTTGACAGGTACCTGCTCCCACTTCCAGATCAGATCGCCGAGGCTATAAGTTTGCACCCCCCCCCCCAACCCCTGCAGCCTTCTGGTACACTTCACAGATCCCAGAAGACTGCGGCCCATTCACAAAGCACTTCACGCTTTGTGCATGTGCAGTAGGAAACTCTACAAGTCTTCACTTCCTGTTTCCCTTACTGAAGATGCCAGCTCCAGCACCCAAAGCCAATTGAAGAATCGGCTTGGGTGAGGACATTGCTGGACCCCCGCGACAGGTAAGTGTCCTTATGTAAAAAGTCAGTAGCTACAGTATTTGTAGCTGATGATTCGTAATTTTGGGGGGGCAGCCCGGAGCTCTGCTTTAAGTAACTGTCTGCAGGAGTCTAACATTGCACCCATGTTCTAATGATCACCTGTGCAATGCCTTACAGGCTGCAGAGAAAAAAAATGCACATTTTTTTCACCTGCAAAAAGATGTGTATTCATTATTTTTTTTATAAAAGTTTAACTTAGCCTTTAAAGTACGTTATGGAAAAATTAGAAAAAGAAAAACACATTCTGTACATTTCTGCAATGCATGCATTTTCCACCAGGTTTCACCTATTTAAAATCTCTCCAAGTACAGAAAAATATTCCATGATCTTAGGGTAAATATTGGTCATGATGGGACACAAAATATTAGTATAGCTCACTAAAACAGTGGGGGAATACATGTTTTTTAACTTCTATTTTGGTGCTTTTCTTCTTGATGGTAACTTAATTCACCAAAAAACTATATTTTTCAAATAAGACTCTGAACATTCTTTTACTAGCATTTCCAAATGAGGTTACAGGTAAAATCTCAGATTATAATAAGTTTCTTCTTGCAGACTTTAAAATCTATTAAATTAAATAACAGTGCTGTCAGGAATTAAAGAATAAAGTAAAACATAATATTCATGGATCATCTTTCATTATGTGCCCTCTTTAGCACCTATTGTGAACATGACATGTGTATATGAATAAGTCACTGCACCTATGCATTAAATTATTCTGAAGCGGACAAGGCTAAATATTAACAGCAGCTAAAATAGAATATAATTATAGTGAAAGAAAATGTTTTTATTCGGTATGACAGAATAAAAGTATGTAAGAGTTTTGAAATCTCATACTGTAACTAGAAATAAAAGATTATAGTATTTTTATTTCCTGCATGAGCACTGTGAATATCTTTGATTGAAATATTTATATCTCACCTGCTGTTTATTTTATGAACCTATATGTTAAATTGCAGACCTTTTTTTTGAAGTTTTATTTTATTAAACTATAACTACACTTTGAAAAGTAAAACCAGATAAAACTACATATAGTACCTACAGTACATTCAACATATAAAATTATAAAAATATTAATAAATAAAATCCCCAAACTATTTGTCTTTGTTGTGCTTAGTGATGAGATGAATGTACATGGGTTTGATTTGAGGCAGATCTGGTGAACATTTCTAAAGTTTTGGTGCCAACTCCAAACTGCATTGAAGTCAATAGGTTAAAAATCAATAATGGCCATTTTCTAGGCTAAAACGCAAGGAATTGTACAAATGACATGGAGAGCTGGACACTGTCCCAGCACAAGAAAAATGTAAGACAATTCCATTTGGAAGAGATTTTAATAATTCTTAATAATACTAACAATAATAAAAATGCAAATTGCTTTAACCACTTCCCGTCTGTGCCATGTACATAAACGGCCGTACGGGAGCAGTGCAGGAGCAAGTGGCCGTTTATAAATGTTCTCCCACATTCCCTGCCTGTGCACGCTCCCTCTGGAGGGCACAGCAGAACATTTGTGTGACATTTGTGTGAGGTCCCGATCATGTGATCAGTGAGTGGACAATCAGTGATCACATGAATAGTAGTAAGCAAGATGTCACTTCTTGTTATCATTGCTTAAAACTAGTGAAATCTGTGAATGATCAGAGAGGTCACATGGTATAAGGCTACTCACAACAGCCTTGTACCATGTGACAAGCTGTGACCAATCACAGCTCTCACAGTATTTCTCAATGTCTGCAAGAATGCAGCCAGAGAGAAGGAGAAATTATTGCTTTTACAGCCTTTATAGGTGTAAAAGCAATCAGTGTAAAAAAAAAAAATCTTCATCACCCCCACAAGTAGTACAGTGTAACTATGGTGACACTGTACTGCTAGGGTGACAGTATGTTAAAAAAAACAAAAAACAAATAATGATATAAAAAATAAAATAAAAATGTAAAAACATTATAATATATTATATATATATTATTATTATTATAACAAATTATAATTTTTGGTTATAAACTAAATTGGCCAAGATTTAGGAATACAAATTATTTATTTGCAAATTTTATAAGAAAAACACTTTTTGTTTGGACTTTTTCATTTATATAGCAAAAAAATAAAGATCCCAGTGGAGAATAAATACCACCAAAATAAAGTTTTATCTGTCTCAATAAAATGCAAAAAAATTCATATGGGTACAGTGTTGCATGACCGTGCAATTGTCATTTAAAGTGTGATAGCACTGAAAGCTGAAAATTGGCCTGGACGGGAAGTGTTTAACCACTAGCCTACAGGGCACTTATACCCCCTTCCTACCCAGGCCAATTTCCAGCTTCCAGTGCTGTTACACTTTGAATGACAATTGTGCGGTCATGCAACACTGTACCCATATGAAATTTTTATCATTTTTTTGTGACAGATAGAGCTTTATTTTGGTGGTATTTAATCACCTCTGGGTTTTTTATTTTTTTCTTAAACAAACCAAAAACCACTGAAAATTTTGAAAAAAACTAAAGTTTTTTCTTAGTTTTTGTTATAAAATTTTGTAAATAAGTGATTTTTCTTCTTCACTGATGTGCGTTAATGAGGCTGCACTGATGGGCACTGATAAGCGGCACTAATAGGTGGCACTGATGGGCACTGATGAGGAGGTACTGGTAGGTGGCACTGATGGGCATTGACAGGCGTCACTGATGGGCACTGAAAAGCAGCACTCATGTATGGCACTGATAGGCAACACTGATAGGTGGCACTGATAGGCGGCACTGACTGGCACTGATAGGTGGCACTGATTGGCAGCACTGATAGGTGGCACTGACTGGCACTGATGGGTGACACTGAAAGACAGCTCAGATGGGCACTGATATGTGGCATTGATTTGGCACTGATGGGCACTGAAATGTGGCACTGATGTGGCACTGATGGGCACTGGCAGGTGGCATGGATGAGCACTGAGAGCTGGCACTGATGGACACTGACAGGTGGCGCTGCTGGGGCTACACAGATCATCAGGGCACACTGATCATCAGTGCTCTGATTATCTGTGTACATGTCCCCTCCGAGGAATGCCGATTACCAGCTCTCCTCTCCTCTCGAGCTGTCAGCGTGACAGCTTGAGAGGACAGAAATGCCGATAACCGGCATTTCCCTGTTTACATGTGATCAGCTGTGATTGGACACAGCTGATCACATGACTGAGCCAACTTCGGCATGCGCGGTTAGAATGGGAGGATGTCATATGACGTCCTCCCAGAACGAGAGAACCACCTTGCGTCCGTCATATGTTATTTAACCGGGAGGCGGTTAAATAACATGTCCAGGTGATGCCCTGAACCTGCTTGTGAAGTGGCGGATCTGTACGATGTCTACAACCAACTGCAGCAAAACTGGCATTTACAAAGAAAAAAGAAAATGCTGTTTGAATTGCTGGCAAATTACAACTTCGACCGCTTTACTTCTGTTTGTAAAATGGATTCCCTTCATCTATACTAGGCCCTTATCCTAGATGAGGGTCTAGTAAAAATGTTGGTAAGGGAACCCCACAAAAAAATGTTGTGGCTTTTTAAAGGGGTTTCCAGATTCTGATAAGCCAACAGCCATAGACCCCCACAACCAGATGAGCTTGTTGAGAAGAGGTTATTCGATACAGCCAAGGGGACATTTGGTAGGCCTTCCCTTCACTCTGTCAGGCACTACTGTATTTGAGGTCTGCTTAGCGTGTCAATGATGGAAGGGATTAATTAGATATAGGAGTCGAGGCTGCAACATCCCAAGCTGATACAGTTTAACATAATAATACCCTCTAAGTGTGGGGACTTTAATGCAATAACAAGAGCCTTTATTTATAAATTTACAAAAAAATATATTGTAGTGTACTACAAAATACAGTCCAAAATATTAAAACACATGAAAATGGTGACTAAATGATCAAGGCATAATGGCAGTACTAGACATTAAAGGAACCTAAACATGTGAAGCATGTAGCGACACCCAACACGTTTAGAGACTGTGACTCTTTTTCAGGGGTGTATACATTTAGATTCAAGGTTTAATCTGAAATATGAAAGTAAATATCAGATAGTCATATACAATATATTAGATAGCACATTGCTATTGAAGAAAAGCACTGACCTAGTTTGTATAGGCCAGCTGGTAAGGAGAGTTGATTTTTTTGGTCTTGTTTGCTAACCACATACAGGGGAGCCTGCTCAGCCATGTATGTAGTGAAATGCATGGGCTTAATATTCTTCCTCCCTTATTTCTAACATGTGTTGCTTATAGATTTATTGAGTTTTGTTTCTATTCTTCCCCTTTCTTTCTCCTTTCATAGCTTTTTGGGATATTTAGATCATCACGGGCTTCATTTAAAGTAATGGCTTGCCATGTTGGGATAATTTGATCATCCGCTGTTTCCAAGGTTTCTTCCAGCCAATGTTCATTTGAACATGATCTAAAATGTAAGTATTTTACCTCTCTATATATATCTAGACATTAGTGATGGGCTTAACACTCCCCTGTTCGGTTCGCAGTCAAACATTCAAACCTAACGAAAGTTCGACAGCGAATTTCGAACAGAGACAATTTACCGAGCAGTATCTTATCACATCTGAGTATGCAGTAAGATACAGCTCAGTTACAAAAATACCACATGAGATATATTATTAAGTCATGTGGTATTTTAGTAGTGAATTAATTCACGTTTCAGCTGTCAGCGGGATTCCCTGCTGACAGCTAAATGTCAAAAGAATTATTGGCATTGACGACAATTAAAAAAATAAAAACGGCATAAGTTCCCCACACCGATCCATACCAAGTCCTTCGGATCTGGTATGAATTTTGAGGGGAACCCCCCATGCCAAAATTGTAAAAATTGTGTGGGGTTCCCCCCTAAATCTATTTCAGACCCTTATCCAAGCATGCAGGCCGGAAGGTTAAAAAAGGGGGGATGAGCGAGCAACTCCCCCCTCCTGAACCATACCAGGCCACATGCCCTCAACATGGGAGGGTGCTTTGGGGCAGAGGGGCTTCCCCCCAAAGCACCTTGTCCCCATGTTGATGAGGACAAGGGCCTTTTACCCACAATGCTGGTTGTGGGGGTCTCTGGGAGGGGTGGCTTATCAGAATCTGGAAGCGCCCCATATGAATGAGTATGGGGTACATGGTACCGCTACCTATTCACAAAAAAAAAGTGTAGTGTAAAAAAAGACAGGAGACTGTGGTCAGGTGCAATGCTTCAGCCAATCACAATGCACTGTCAGGGTGCAGTGCATTTTGGGGCATGGAGGGTGAATAGCCCGCCAAAAGTTCATAGCGTTCATGTGTTCCGAAAACAGGACCAGCCGATGTTCGAGTCGAATTTACATTTGACTCAAACATGCTGCCCATTACTAGGCACACATCACGTGTGCGTCTTCTGTGCATCAAAGGTCTCTGCCCCCTTGTGGCATCATCATGTCCTGTAATTGGCCAAATCATTGCACCTGACCTGTGGTCAGGTGCAATGCTTCGACCAATCACAAAGCACTGTTAGGGCACAGTGTATTGTGGGGGGCACGGCGGGCGCACAGTTCGCAGAATGCCCATACCGTTCGAACATGCAACCCATTACTACTAGACACACATCACTTGTGCATCTTCTGTGCAACAATGGTCCCATATTTAATATAGTTATCCTTTACATTTTACTTAACAGCATCACTGTGGCAATTGTTTTCCCCTGCTGCTCCTTGGTTGCCCCAGTGGTTTAGACTTTGCGGCTTTGGAGACGGTTCCTCTCAGTGACACAAGGTAGAAATAGCATTTTCTACATTTGTGTTTTTATCCTTGCCAACTGTGAGCATTTATCTTGGCTATACAAACTAGGTCAGTGGTTTTCTTCAATAGCAATGTACTGTCTAATATACTGTATATGACTATCTGATATTTACTGATTCCACTGCTCCAAAAAAAAATAAAAATATATATATACTGTATATATACTGCTCAAAAAAATTAAAGGAACACTTTTTAATCAGAGTAAAGTCAAGTAAACTCCTGGGATACTGATCTTGTCATTTAAGTAGCAGAGGGGGTTGTTAATCAGTTTCAGCTGCTTTGGTGTTATAGAAATTAACAACAGGTGCAGTAAATGGGCAACAAGGAGATGATCCCCAAAACAGGAATGGTTTTACAGGTGGAAGACACTGACATTTTTTTCCCTACTCATCTTTTCTGACTGTTTTTCACTAGGTTTGCATTTGGCTAGGGTCTGTGTCACTACTGGTAGCATGATGTGATACCTGGACCCTACAGAGGTTGCACAGGCAGTCCAACTCCTCCAGGATGGCACATCAATACGTGCCATTGCCAGAAGGTTTGCTGCATCTCCCAGCACAGTCTCAAGAGCATGGAGGAGATTCCGGGAGACAGGCAGTTACTCTAGGAGAGCTGGACAGGGCCGTAGAAGGTCCTTAACCCATCAGCAGGACCGGAATTTGCTCCTTTGTGCAAGGAGGTATAGGATGAGCACTGCCAAAGCCCTACAAAATGACCTCCATCAGGCCACTGGCGTGAATGTCTCTGACCAAACAATCAGAAACAGACTTCATGAGGGTGGCCTGATGGCCCAACGTCTTCTAGTGGGCCCTGTGCTCACTGCCCGGCACCACAGAGCTCGATTGGCATTTGCACCAGAATTGGCAGGTCCGCCACTGGCACCCTGTGCTTTTCACAGATAAGACCAGGTTCACCCTGAGCACATTTGACAGATGTGAAAGGGTCTGGGGAAGCCGTGGAGAACAAAATGGACTAGCCTGCTGCATCATTTTTTCACTTTGATTTTTGGGATGTCATTGAATTCAGTCCTCTGTAGGTTGATAATTTTCATTTCCATCAAACGATGGGGCATCCTTACGTTCCTAACACATTACCCAGTCCATATCAGTATAGACATCCATAAATATCCAGCATGATATTTTTCCTCATTCAGATCTGATGAGTGTTCAAATTGTTCCTTTAATTTTTTTGAGAAGTGTATTTCAGAATAAACCTTGAACCTAAATGTATGCACCCCTGAAGAAGAGATTCACAGTCTCGAAACACACCAGATGTAGCTTCATGCTTCACATGTTTAGGTTCTTATAATGTCTAGTACTGCCAATATGACTTGATCATTTGGTTGCCATTTTTATGTGTTTTATTTTGAACTATATTTTACAGTACTCTAATAAACCATTTGTAATTTTATACATAAAGGCTGTTTGGACTTGTTGCGGCATTAAAGTCCCCACACATAGAGTGTATTATTCTTAAATGATGGAAGAGAGGAATATTTGCTGGGGGAACTTTGCTAGGGCAAGTGGTGGAGATTTTTTTGCTCAGGGAGGACTTTCTATCCTGGGTGGCTTTGCTGGGAGTGGGGTAATTTTTGCTGGTGTGGGATTTTGCTGAGGGTAGGGTAAGATGAGGGAGAGTGTCAGGAAGCTTGTGCAGAAAGTGCTAGTTCCTCATACAGCAAGTGCTCATCTTCATGCAAGTACTGATTCCCATGTAGAAAGTGCTCAGCTTCATGTGCATGTGCAGGGTAGTCAGCAGAGAAGCCTACCTAGATGGGCAAGGACAAGATGCATGTGTGCTCAATGATCCTGGCACTTGGTGGCCTATGTAAACCCAAGGTCTGGCTATCCTCAGTGCTGGATTGTCTAGTTCCCTTATCCTGAGTTCTTGAAAATCTGCCTACCTTGTTCCTGACCTGGCTACATCTGACACTTTTCTAGGATTATCCCTGCCTGTTAGATCTGTTGCGCACCTGTATTAACAACCATGGCTTAGACTTCTGACCATGTGTCCACCTTCTGACTTAGTGCCTCAATGCCAGCATGTTACTGAATTCTACCTATTCTCGACCTTGAACTTGATCCTGACCCTGAACTTGTCTGCCTGGTTGCTGCTGAATATAGCGTGTGACTTGATTCCATAGTGTCACTAGAAGGACTCCTGTGTTTCCAAGCTCAAGTTCACTACTCCAGCTTCCTGGCACCTGTGCTTGTCCACTGCCCCAGTAGTCTTTAAATCCACTACTTAGGGTGCTTGGACGGGAATTGCATGTCGTTACCTTGGGCTCCACAGTCAGGTACATGACAGAGGGATTTTTCCTCAGGCAGCAGGGAGGGAGAAATTTTGTCCACATATTGTCACACATACTCTTAGAGTATCACGATGACCAATATATTGTCTGCATTGTCAAAATTGAAAATGTGTAGCCCACAGATTATCATGATTGCCAGTTGGTTGTCTGCATATTGTCATGAACTCCTTTTTGTTGCCCCATATACAGTCATGGCCGAAATTGTTGGCACCCTTGATATTTTTCCTGAAAATCAAGTATTTCACACAAAAAAGGTATTGCATTAACACATGTTTTGCTATACACATGTTTATTCCCTTTGTATGTATTGGAACAAATATAAAACAGAGGCAGAAAAGCAAATATGACATAATGTCACACAAAACCCCAAAAATGGGCTGGACAAAAGTATTGGCACCCTTAACTTAATATTTGGTTGCACACCCTTTGGAAAACATAACTGAAATCAGTCGCTTCCTATAACCATCAATAAGCTTCTGACACCTCTCACCCGGAATTTTGGACCACTCTTCCTTTGCAAACAGCTCCAGGTCTCTCTTATTGGAAGGACACCTTTTCCCAACAGCAATTTTAAGATCTCTCCACAGGTGTTCAATGGGATTTAGATCTGGGCTCATTGCTGGCCACTTCAGAACTCTCCAGCGCTTCTTTGCCATCCATTTCTGAGTGCTTTTTGACGTATGTTTGGGGTCATTGTCCTGCTGGAAGACCCAGGATCTTGGACGCAAACCCAGCTTTCTGACACTGGGCCCTACAGTGCGACCCAAAATCCTTTGGTAATCCTCAGATTTCATGATGCCTTGCACACAGTCAAGGCACCCAGTGCCAGAGGCAGCAAAACAACCCCAAAACATCATTGAACCTCCACCATATTTTACCGTAGGTACTGTGTTTTGTTCTTTGTAGGCCTCATTCCGTTTTCGGTAAACAGTAGAATGATGTGCTTTACCGAAAAGCTCTATCTTGGTCTCATCTGTCCACAAGACGTTTTCCCAGAAGGCTTTTGGCTTACTCAAGTACATTTTGGCAAACTGTAGTCTTGCTTTTTTATGTCTCTGTGTCAGCAGTGGGGTCCTCCTGGGTCTCCTGCCATAGCGTTTCATTTCATTTAAATGTCGACGGATAGTTCGCGCTGACACTGATGCTCCCTGAGCCTGCAGGACAGCTTGAATGTCTTTGGAACATGTTTGGGGCTGCTTATCCACCATCCGGACTATTCTGCGTTGCAATCTTTCATCAATTTTCCTCATCCGTCCACGACCAGGGAGATTAGCTACAGTGCCATGGGTTGCAAACTTCTTGATAATGTTGCGCACTGTGGACAAAGGCAAATCTAGTTCTCTGGAGATGGACTTGTAACCTTGAGATTGTTGATATTTTGCCACAATTTTGGTTCTCAGGTCCTCAGACAGTTCTCGTCTCCTCTTTCTGTTGTCCATGCTTAGTGTGGCACAGACAGACACACAATGCAAAGGTTAAGTGAACGTCTCTCCTTTTTATCTGCTTTCAGGTGTGATTTCTATATTGCCCACACCTGTTACTTGCCCCAGGTGAGTTTACAGGAGCATCACATGCTTGTAACATTCTTATTTATCCGCAGTTGTGAAAGGGTGCCAATACTTTTGTCCAGCCCATTTTTGGAGGTTTGTGTGACATTATGTCGAATTTGCTTTCTTTCCTCCCTTTTTTTGTTTTGTCCCAATACACACAAAGGGAATAAACATGTGTATAGCAAAACATGTGTTAATGCAATACGTTTCGTGAGAAATACATGATTTCCTGGAGAAATATCAAGGGTGCCAACAATTTCGGCCATGACTGTAGTCACAATTTTGCATTTATTACCTGCATATTGTCATTTGTTTGCATTTGTTACCTGCATATTGTCATAAGTGGCTATTTTCTTTCTATGATCTGTATATACTGGCCATTTGTTGCCTGCATAATATAACAGCTGAATAATTAATGCCTGCATATTGTGTATGATTTCCAGTTTGGTGCCTAAGTATTTTCAAAACAGCCATTTTTTGCATACATAGTATGAAGTCACTGCTGTACAGAGGATCCTTTTACTATAGTTTAGTCTCCTGTAGGCCTATCGCTATCAAACCATTAGCCTTTTTTTGCCATGGTGCACCACATGCACTACTATTAAACATTTTAATTTTTTTTTACCATCAATATTAAAACACAAAGAAAATCTTCACTGTCATTTTTTCTGCCCACTATTTGTATTCATTTAATTTAATTATTAATACTGAAAATAATTTTGATGTGCAGAGAATTGTGGGGAGGGGTTTATTCTAAGCTATCCAGAAGGTTTTCAGAAAGTATGTGTCAGACATAGGCCAGTGTTAGACAATGAGGTTGTTTGCATATGAGTGGGCCATGTAAGCAACCCAATCTCTAAAATCAAGAATTTCTTTGCTTTATGAAATTTTCATGTTTCATTAAGGATTACATGGCTGTTTTAATTTGTGGAGTGCTAACATCTGAATGGCATATACTGTATCTGGATATACACTTACTGTAGTTGTATCTGATGAAAGTTAAAACATCCCAATCTGACCCATGTTGAATTGATCATAAGGTCAGCTTTACCCTGGTCATTCCAAATGACCTATAAGTGGCAATATAAAAAAAAAATACTTTTTGAGTACTGAATTGTACCTTATTATTTATGCAAAAGTTATTGCTGTGCATAATGTCTTCTTGTAAAAAGAAAATATAATTCTTTTCACATGGTTAAAAGAATTTTTGACATCAAAAGATGCTACTCACAGGCTGCAAATAGAAAATGATCATATTATTTTGGTTGTCAGACTTTATTTATTGTGCCAGAGTATAATTCTGCAGGATTTTAATCAAGGCCCTATTGCTTTCTTTCAGTAGTAACTCTTGGAGACTGCAGGGACAATTCATTCCCCGGGATTTGCAATGCAGCATTTTCTGACCAGTTCAGTTACTGCTGCCATTGTAGTCTTCTAACCAGCCGATACACTGTCGAGTTATGTTGCATTTCACAGAGTGAGCATTTGATGTTGCAGAAAAGTGATTAAACTGGCTTAACTCTGTAATGAAAAAATAATACTAAAATAAATATATTTACTGTACTTTCTGTTAGGACACCACAAAATTGATAAGTATATTAAACATTTTGAAAGAATTCAGAAGTAAAAAAGAATAAGTGAAATCAAGAATGCTAGGGAATGAGTGACCGGAATGGTATAGCAAGTTTCCCATTTTTGAATGGTTAATCAGAAGAAAGCAAACATTTGAGATTTTTGAGATGCCAATGAATGAAATCCCCTGTGGGTTTCTTATAGATACAGTACTTAGACATTTGCAGCTCAATTCCTAGGTCTTTGCAGCTCATGCTCCAGTCACTACAAGAGCATCGCACTTTACTTGGCAGATTTGTATTTATGTTACATTAATGAGAAAACAGAGAGGTAAGATCTTTGTGTTACAATATCTTTGGAGAAAAGAACAGAAGGATCCTACCAGTGAACCAAAACATACCACATGCACACAGGGCCAGGACAGGGGGTTTGCAGGAGGAGAGGCTGTGGTGAGCTCATTCTGCCAGGATGGCAGATGTAGTAATAGTGGCATCACTACTCCTGTCAGCCCAGTGCTAGAAGTGGCAAGGAGAGGAGGAGAGAGCTGGGAGGAAGCTCGGGCTGTGTTCTCTTTCATTCTCCTTCCTGCCAGTAAAGCAAAGGCCAGCAGTGGTGTGCACAGGAATACAGCTGCACTGGCAGTAGGAGAGGGAGAGCACAACCCACACAACTGAGTGCTAGAGAAGGTCAGGAGAGAAGGAGAGAGCCAGAAGGAGTCAGGGGCAGAGTTCTCTGTCCCCCTCCAGCTCCTCCTTCCTGTCAGTGCAGCACTCCCATTTCCAGTGCACACAGCTGCTGGCTTCTGAATACAGGAGCACTGTCAGATCGGGACTGTGCTGGGTTAAGGGGCGTAGATAAGGGGGAGGTATGTGGGGTCTGAACCCCCCCCCCAGAGGAGAGTTGCCAACCATCCCTGCAGCCTTTGAAATTTCCACTCGCTCAGGAGTGAAAATAAGTTGGCGCCGGTGAGCAGTGCTGGGACTAGGGGTGCGTGGGAGGGGTCTGGAAAGAAGAATAAAGCAACCGAATGCACGTGCTCCTGCGCTGGACAATGGACTCCACAATGTCAGTATCCCAACATGAGTAAGAAAGGAATGCAAGCCTTGCTGCCCTCAACGGACCAGGGAAATCCAAAGAGTACTGTATATAAGAAACAAAAAGAGGGCGCACAGGCCTGGTGCATTACCTTAAAAATTAGATTTATTTATAAATTGTAAAATACTCATAAGAGAAATATAAAATCAGATCAAAATGAGCAGCATGTCGCAAGGGATGCAGAGTGGTCCAGGAACCCCTAAAGGTGGTCTGGTGGGGGATTGTGAACCTCTGGATAGCTGGTGGTTGACGCATTTTGAGATTGCACCTCATCTTCAGAGCCAGTGTGTGTGTGCAGCCTGTGTCCTTTCCTAAATGGGCTGGGAACCACTTATCACAACGGCTTCCAGCTGCTTTATTGAAAGCTATACAGGAGATCGCTGCTTGTCACTGCCCCCACCGCTGCACAGAACATACCTGACAGTTCAGTTTTCTGTCTGCCCCTCCCACCGCCCGCTGTGTTTTCACCACTGCTGTGTTCTTCTCACTGCCCAGCCCCTCCCTCCATCCTCCGCACCAATAGCAGAAGAGGGGAGAGAGGCTGGATCTGCTCTGCCTCCCCCTGTGCCCGCCCACACTCCAGTCTGTTCAGCTTTAGAGGAGGTGTGGGCGAGAAACTGAACACAACAGCTGACAGCTCTTCTGCATCTGAATGAGTCACTGTGAGTCTGACCTAACCTTCCTTCCTTCCTTCCCCCTCACCCTTCCTTCCCCCCACTTTCTTCCACCCACCCCGTCCTTCCTTCCTTCCACCCACCCTCCCATCCTTCCTTCCACCCACTCCTCCCTTCCTTCCACCCACCCCTCCCTTCCTTCCTTCCTTCCTTCCACCCACCCACCCCTTCCTTCCACCCACCCCTCCCATCCTTCCTTCCACCCATTCCTCCCTTCCTTCCACCCACCCTTCCTTATTTTCACCTCTCCCTCCTTTCCACCCACCCACCCCTTCCTTCCTTCCTTCCACCCACCCCTCCCTTCCTTTCTCCCTTCCTTTCAACCCTCCCTCTCTTTAACCCACTCTTTCTTCCACCCACCCCTCTCTCCCTGTCTTCCACCCACCCACCCCTCCCTTCCTTCCTTCCACCCACCCCTCACTTCCTACCTTCCATCCACTCACCCTTCCTTCCTTACACCCACCCACCCTTCCTTCCTTCCTCCTCTCCCTTTCTTCCTTCCACCCACCCCTTCCTTCCTTCCACCCCTCCCTTCCTTCCTCTCACACACGCTCCCTCCCTTCCATCCACCCATCCCTCCCTTCCTTCCACCTACTCCTCCCTTTCTTCCTACCACCCCTCGCTTCCTTCCTTCCTTCCTCCAACCCCTCCCTTCCTCACGTCCTTCCTTCCACCTACCCCTCCCTCCCTTCCTTCCTTCCACCCACCTCTCCCTTCCTTCCTTCCTGCTACCCACCCACTCACCCCTCCCTTCCTTCCACCCACCCATGCTTCCTTCCTTCCTTCCATCCACCCCTCCCTTCCTTCCATCCACCCACCCCTTCCTTCCTTTCACCCCTTCCTTCCACCACCCCCTTCCTTCCACTCCTCCCTACCTTCCTTCCTTACTTCCATCCACTCCTTCCTTCCACCCACTCCTTCCTTCCATCCTTCTTTCCATCTACCCCTTCCTTCCTTCCACCCACCCCTCCCTTCCTCCCTTCTTTCCTTCCACCCATCCCTCCCTTCCTTCCACCCACCGCTCCTCTCCCTTTCTTCTCCCCACCCCTCCTTTTCTTCCTTCCTTCCTTCTTTCCTTTCTTCCTTCCTTCCTTCCTTCCTTCCTCCCACCCCTACCTTCTTTCCACCCACCCCTCTCTCCCTTCCACCTACCCCTCCCTTCCTTACACCCACCCCTCCCTTCCTTCCTTTCACCCCTCCCTTCCTCCCTTACACCCACCCTTTCCATCCTTCTTCCCACCCCTCCCTTCGTCTCTTCCTTCCACCCCTCTCTTCCTTAGCAACGGTACTAACAAGCCGACAGCTTTATCCCTAATGCTGACTTAATCTGACAGCATCCTCTGGGGATCACTGGTATGGATGGCTTTGAATACCTATAGCCCCAATTATTATTTTTGAATGGGTTTGAAAGTAAACAAAGCCATTCATATGTGAAAAAATGTGTAGAATAGCGCTATCCCACCCCCAACTCAAACAATCAATATCTCTAATACATATGTTGTGCTAATAAACAATCATACCATAAATATATATAAATATGTAACGAAAAATTGTTATATAACTAGAATTCATAGTACAAACAAAATTTTCATAAGTGCAGAAAAAATGTTATATATGTGAACAAAGTACTGCTGTGCAATAAATAATCATGAAAATCATAAAAGTAACTGTAATATTAAATTGCGTGCTTCAACACAAACGTCCACCATAAATCTCCAATAGTAAACTTCTTGTATCTTCTCTTTATCATGCACCACCATAAACATTGTGTCTTCCACCACCAAATGAGATAAATAAACTCACCAGAGCTCCAGGCTGGTAATGTTATAAACCAGCTGAGAATGCATGAACTCTGGGAGTAAGGATCTACGGGAAAAAATTTCTCCTCCTCAGGCACCCTTCAGAGAACAAGGCCAAGGATCACTTTGTCTCTGAAAATCCTCTGCTGAACGCCTCATATAAATTCACATGGGTACATAGACTAGGAAGGAAAGAGGAAAAACTTCCATTGCGTAAAACCATAAAAATTATTTATTAAAAAAAAATCCATAAAACTCACAAATTTAAGTGTCGCCACTGACACAAATATAACAAGTGCAATGTCAGAATGGGATTGTCTCCAGCCGCTATCCCAGCCGCTAGTCACGATCCACCATGCGTGATGACATCACATCCAAGCCCCGCCCTATGCATTTCATCATCCCACGTCTTCCAGGGGCGAAAGGACGTGTGTTACCTCCCACGGTCTTTTATATCAGTCATATGTAACTCTTATCATTGTTATTATTAAGCAATTCAACAAACCAACGTTCCCAAATCTCTCCAGCAGGTTGTAACCTTAAAACACCCCTATCTGTTATCCATGGTTTCTCTCAAAATATCTTTTTTTATCCCCATGAGAAATTAACCTCTCTTAAAGGAACACTACCTATTTAAAAGGTAGACTGGTATCGAACACCAATTTATATATAATCCAACCCAAATGTCAGTAATTAGTCAAAAAACAATTTAAATCAATATCTATATTCCCAGGATGCAGACCACCCTATTGGCAAAGGGGGGGGGGGGGGGGCTGGCAGAACAGAGAGGGCTACCAGGGATGGAATCACAGAGGAGGATTCCAAGGTTGGAACAGAGGAGGATGGAATCAAGGGTACAAACCTCAAGGGAGAGATTGGAAGGAATATGTAATGGAAAACAGAGCTTCAGAAAGAAAAGGAGGAGAAGAGGAAAGAGAGGAGGAAGGAGGAAGAGAGAGAAAAAAAGAAATTTAGGGACAGGGATTTTTAATTTAATCAGTGCTGTTTTAACTGAGACAGAATTTAAAGTGTTAGATTTGGGTTTGAAATATATTCCACTTGTTCAGATGAATAAATTAAATACCTTTATTGATATACAAACGCTTATACATAAATTGATTGTCAAAAATTTTTTGGAGTTGAATAAAGGGAAGTGTGATAATAAAAAAAACAGAGTTTAAACATAGCAAATTCTTCCACATTTAACCCAAAGAACAAAGGAAATGAGTTTTTGGAGGTGTTTAAAACAATGGTGGGGAATGACCTAAAAAAAGATTAACATTAGACATTCGAAGAGATATCCTAGGGACATTAAACAATGAATAAAAGACCAGGAAAAAAGAAAGAACATAGTAATCAGAGGGGCAGATAAAGGAGGGGGAATAGTTATTTTAGATAAAAAAGATCATGAAAAATAAATGACTAGATTATTATCAATAAAGAACACGTGTATAAAATTAAAGGGAGACCCCACCAAAAATTAAAACATCAATTTAAGAGAATTATTAAAAAAGGAAATAAATGGGGGATTCTCACAGAAAAAGAAGCAAGATATTTGATTCCAAAGACCCCCAAAATACTCACAATATACTACCTACCGAAAGTACATAAAAACAGTTATAAACCCCCAGGGAGACCTATTGTCAGTGGGATTGACTCTTTGTTTGCAAGAATAGGCAAGTATTTGGATTTTTTCTTGCAAGATGTGGTAATGAAGAATGAAGCTTATTTGAAAGACAGTGGAGAATTAATAAAATTATAGAAAGCCAAGACAAATGTGGAAGGTTGTTTACTTGTGACAATAGACGTTGAGTCTTTGCACACAAGTATAGATCAAAGGGATGCAGTGGAAGCCATAAAATGGGCATTGGAACAGAAAACTGAATTTGCTATGGTCAATATTTTTTTCTGGTATGATGTTACTCAAAGGTGTTGCAATGGGAGAGAAGTATGCTCCCAGTGTGGCAAATTTGGTTATGGCTAAATGGGAGGAAGAAAGTGTATATAAAAAGTGGTTAGAGATGGCACTATACAAGCAGTAAATCAATGACATCCTGATTCTATGGAGGGGGACACAGGATGGCCTTGATGATTTGATGAGAAACATCAATAACACTATATATGGCTTGAGCTTTACAGCAGAAAGTAGCCAACAATATATAATATTTTTGGGATGTCACCCTTTTCCAAAAAGAGGGTAGACTATGTACAAAGACCTTTTTTAAAGAAACAGACTGCAACAGTTACCACAAGTTGCCACCACCCGAGGTGGATTTATAATACTCCCTTGAGCCAATTTACTAGGATTAGGAGGAACTGTGATTTGGACACAGATTGTATACTGTAAATCAGACGAACAGATTGATGGATAGATTTGTAGAAAAGGGTATAAGAGACATTTCTTGCAGAGAGAGAGGGAGAAGATTTTAAATAAAAATAGAGAACATCTGTTGAGTAATGACAAAATGACAAAACTAAAAACTAGAATTGGAGAGCATATTAATAATATTAAAAATGGTTTTGCCAAGCACAGTGTTTCGAAACATTTTAAAATTAAACATAATAAAGATCCCAGTTTGCTCACCTTCTATGGGATAGATAAAGTGAAAGGTCATTGGAGAGGAAAAGGTATGTTGAAAGAAGTATCCCAAAAGGAGACCCTTTGGTTGTATGAATTAGCAACCATATAGATATATATAAATATTCATGTGAATTGTTTTTTGACAAAATATTGACATATTGGCTGGATTATATATACATTTTGATGTTTGATACCAGTCTTTTCTTATTTGTTTTTTTTGTGTCCCTTTAAGAGAGGTTCGTTTCTCATGGGGATAAAAAAATGATTGTTTGAGATAACCCATGGATAACGGGTGTTTTAAGGTTACAGCCTGCTGGAGAGATTTGGCAATGTTGGTTTGTTGAATTGTATAACAATGATAAGAGTTGTATATGACTGATATAAAAGAGCGTGGGAAGTGACACACGTCCTTCCGCCCCTGGAAGACTTCGGATGACAAAACATGTAGGGCGAGGCTTGGATGCAATGTCACCTTGCATGGTGGATCATGACTTGCGGCTGGATTAGCGGCTGGAGATGATCTCATTACACTAAGATTACACTCGTTATACTTGTGTTAAAGGCGACACTTAAATATGTGAGTTTTATGGAATTTATTTTAACATTCTCTGAAGGGTGCCTGAGAGGAGGAGAGATTTTTTCCTGTAGATCCTTACTCCAGGAGTTCATGCGTTCTCAGCTGGTTTATAACATTACCACTACCAGCCTGGAGCTCTGGTGAGTTTATTTAATTAATTTGGTGGTGGAAGACACATTGTTTATGGTGGTGCACGATAAAGAGAAGATAAACAGAGTTTACTATTGGAGATTTATGGTGGACTTTTGTGTTGGAGCACGCAATTTAGGCCATCCCCAAACTGTTCCCAGAAAGTTGGGAGCATGAAATTGTCCAAATTTTCTTGGTATGCTGACACCTTAAGAGTTCCCTTCACTGGAACTAAGGGGCCAAGCCCAACCCATGAAAAACAACCCTACAGCATAATCCCCCCTCCACCAAACTTTAGACTTGGTACAATGCAGTCAAGCAAGTATTGTTCTCCTGGCAACCTCCAAACCTAGACATGTCCAGCAGATTGCCAGATAGAGAAGCATGATTCGTCACTCCAGAGAACACGTCTTCACTGCTCTAGAGTCCTGCGATGGAGTGCTACTACTGCATACGGCACTTTGCATTGCACTTGGTGATGTAAGGCTTGGATGCAGCTGCTCGGCCATGGAAATCCATTCCATGAAGCTCTATACGCACTGTTGTTGTGCTAATCTGAAGAGCACACAAAGTTTGGAGGTCTTTAGCTATTGACTCTGCAGACAGTTGCCGACTTCTGTGCACTGTGCGCTTCAGCATGCGCTGACCCTGCTCTGTCACTTTATGTAGCCTACCACTTAGTGGCTGAGTTGCTGTTGTTCCCAGTTGCTTCCACTTTGTTATAATACCACTAACAGTTGACCGTGAAATATGTAGTAGCAAGGAAATTTCACGGATGGACTTATTGCACAGGGGGCAACTTATCACAGTACCACACTAGAATTCACTGAGCTCCTGAGAGCAACCCATTCTTTCACAAATGTTTGTAGAAGCAGTCTACATACCTAGGTGTTTGATTTTATACACCTGTTGCCATGGAGGTGATTGGAACACCTGAATCCAGTGATTTGGAGGGGTGTCCCAATACTTTTGGCAACATAGTGTATGTGGGAGTGCATTTTGGTGCAGTAGTACAGTGAGCCCAAGCCCCCATGATGATACTGCAGCAGGGGTCAATTCAATGATACCCTTGGCATTGATTGAATGATGGTAGCTATCAGTCACCCCATGACACTGGCAACAACTAGGGAGGAAACTACTCTGGAGACAGCAAAATATTAAAAGTGGAGCTCCACCCAAAAGAGGACATTCTGTTTGAAGGTCTCACCCCCTGTTTCTCTTGAAGAATTGGCACTTTTGAGAAGTAAGTACCCCATTTTGACAGTTACCCTTCCACTCGACCACCTAGGCAAAGTTTTTGTAGCTGCTGACTTTTAATTTTTTTCACAAGAGACCGGGCAACCGCTTTAAGTATTGTAATAAAAGATGCATTTTTAATTTTTTTCCAGGGATGTTCATTTTTACTTACATTTTTCCCTTATAAATACAAAGCTAATCATAACCATAATGACAACATGGAGTTTGCATGATAACTGTCCACTCTAAGAGTACCAAGTGCAATGTACATTTTTTTAATGAGCTACTTGAAATAAAAGATCAAAAGGCAGAAACAATAAATGGAATCCTTATTATCATTTTCCTTTTTGTAGAGCACAAAATGTTCTACAAGATTTGGTAGTTTTTAATAAACTGGATAAAAGGAAATTGTGAACCTTTGCTTTGTGGAAATCAAACTTCCATGTCTCAAAATCCAGGACTAACCCTTCAGGTTACAGGTTAGCTCATATCTGCTAAACTTATCATGATTAAAAAGAATTTTTCAGACTCTTGCATGTAGTAGAAGTCACTCAGGAAAACAACAATGATCTATGACCCAGTGACCATGATATGCAGCTTGAAACATGGAAAGCAATCTGACAAGTCTGGAAGCATTGAGAAAACCAAAACTAAAGAAAATACATAAGCATTTCAGATCTAGAGGAGATTAGATGGAATTGTAAAGGGATAATTCTTAAAGTACAGAGACAGTAAAACATCACTTATAGCCATGTCAGAGAGAAAGCATGTAAACCGCAGAGGAAGGAGTATTTGCATGTCTACACTATTCATATATTTAGATATATATATATATGCAAATGTGCCAGGGGTGGACTGGCAACTCGTGGGGCCCCTGGGCAATAGGGGATCATGGGGCCCCTGTGTCCTTGCCCAAACTCAAAATGCCTATGAAAAAGGTACCAGGGGCATCTCATGGGGCCCCCTACTGACCTCGGGCAGTGCCCGAGTTTCCAAATGGTCAGTCCACCCCTGATATGTGCATTTCTGTTTTTGCTGTAGTGGTGTGATTTCTCCATTGGAGTTTTTTCAGGTTCTATGTTGTATTATCTGCCAGACTCAACTGAGGGATTCAGAGGGCTGAGTCAGAGATGCAGCATTAACTAAACTTGCATGTTTGTTTAATAGCATTCAATTACCGATGAGCTTTTGAGGTAGGTTAGACACGACTTCAACAAACATCCTGAGCACACTTCTATAAAGGTCTTTTGTGTATGGGCTGTTGCCTGAAATCGGAGTCTGCGGCCCTAAGAGCCTCAGTTCTCTGGAGCCACCAAGTGATACCTGATTAAAAGGGTCCTAACCCATGCTGATCCTGCTGCTGAGGACAATTGAGTCACACTAGAACTTCCACTGCTCTGATGCTATAGTTGCCTACCTAGAACACAGAAAATGCTGAAACCTGCTTTGTATTAGATGCTGCTTCTGTCTGCTGTACACAGAAGAAATCCGATCTAAATTCAGGGACTGTCAGCCTTAAGAAGATTTACTACAATTTTGGTATTTCACCCACAACTGAACTTTATTTTCTGCAATAAACTCTCAAAAAACATCTATGGACTGGACTCCCTTTACTGCAAGAGATTTGAGAAAGTAATATGCCTAGGGACAAGGTTAATCAGAATTGGTGGTCCTGCTTGCACTCAAATGAGTGAAGGCACTACGAGAGATATTGTACTATGGCCCATGCTTTCAGCTTTACAGGTACTCAACAAAATGGAAATGGAAATTAAGGATTTGGTTTATGATAAACTGTAAGAGATACATACCTAAGCCCCAAAATAATACAAAAACATTATTGGGTAATTTAATTGCAATATATGGATGAGAAAAAAATCGGTATACTGCACATAGGCATACAAAGCTAACATGAAAATAATAATAACAGATAAGAGGCACTTACAATTACCATAAGAATAACAATAAAAATAAATAACACTTTAAAAGAAAGAACATATATCTGTATATAAAGAAGAAATATATGCATAGGTATATGGATTAATTTGAAAAAAAAAATGAATGTCAATTTGGAAACCTGGGCAAAAATAAGACAAAATGATATAGGAAGTTTGAAAAAAATAAAGTTTGAGGGAACAATATTGGCAGGAAGTGGAAGGTTCAGATGTGTAAGGAGGATTGAAGCAAATTAAGAAAGCAATTGTAAAGCCAGGAGGCCGACAATTGCATACTCAAAGAGGGCAGGAAAAGAGGACTTTTATGATGAAAACTGTCAAATGATAATGGAGGTGAAAAATAGAATGAAAATAAAAATGCTGAATAGACGAACAGGAGTAAATGTATAGGAATACAGAGCAGCAAGAAGAGAAGCTAATAAGTTACACAGTAGGACGAAGAGGCAATGAGAAGGCAGAAAAAAGAAGAAAATGGAATATTAAAAGCATATGAACAAAGAGACTTTGGGACATGTAATAATGGAGTTAGAAAAAAAATAGGAGTAGACATTTGTAGAGAAGTGACCTCAGGAACTAAAAGTCAAATTAAGGAAAGATTGAATTGTTGAGGAAAAGCTAAATGGAAATAGCATAAAAAAGGATCAAAATAGAAGTAGGATATGTAACAAACATATTGATTTATTAAAGATCTTAACAAAAACAAGATTCTGAGTGAAGACACAAACGCAGCAGAAATATTTGGAAAAGGGAGAAGGATTTGTAGTTTCTGACAGTATATGCAAATTACAAGGATATAGCACTGTTAGGAAAAAAGTAAATACTTTTTTTTCTAAGGTAACAATAGACTGAAGCATTATATAGAGGAGGAAGCAGACCACTGCCAGTGTGGACTAAGAAATAAAAAGGTAGTGGAGCATATTTTTACAAAATGTCAAATACTAAAATATAAATTTACAAATTCAGTATGGATCTTCACATAATATGAGGACATTTTAAATAGAATATGAATGCTTTGAGCATTGAAAAATTACCAAAATATTACAGGAAGCAGGAATGCTGGTAAAATTGCTATCATTTGGATTGATCAAAATACATTTTTGAAACAAGAGGAAAATTATGTATACAGGATATTCTAACAATGTTAGTCCAGGCCAGATCTCCCAGTGGGTGACCTAGGCCCCTGGTGCCCTCTGTGACCCGAGGGCTGCATGTGGCCTTTTGGTATGGAATGTGTGTCGCTCAGACCTCAGCAGTCTGTAGTGGGAACAATGATCAGGGGTAATAGCACTGATCTGTACTAGTCTCTCCCAGTTTCGTATTATTTTCTGCAGCATATCTCCAGGCCAGAAATGCAATCTGGCTGTCCTCTCAAGCATGTATTGAGCATTATATGCATCCCTTTTAATATTCCAGTAGTTTCCTGTATAGGTTACTGTAACTCCCTTCTCTTTGGTCTGCCTCTCGAGCTCCTCCATAATCTACAACTGGTTCAGAACTATGCTGCTCACATCATCACCAGAACCCCTTTCTTTAATCATATCACTCCTGTCCTTCAACATCTCCACTGGCTTCTGGTCAAATATTGTATTGATTTCAAGATTCTGTTACTTTTAAGTAATCCACAACCTTGCTCCTCCTTATCTTTCTGAATTCCTGCATGTTAACAGACCCTCCCCCACTATTACTGTAGGTCTACTTTTTCCATCCACCTCGATGTTCTATCCATCTGTCTGACCACTATGAGAGTGAAAGCCTTTAGCCGCTCTGCTCCCCAACTTTGGAACACTCTTCCACCTGACATCTGCAATATTGACTTCCGCCCCACCTTTAAATCACATATGAAAACTCATCTTTTTAATCTAGCATACTCTAACTTAATTAATTTGTTTTGTAATCAATGTTCATGTAATGAATATTTCTTGTATTTATTTATTTTTTGTTTCTCTGTTGCTATCCTTGTAAGGTGACCTTGGGTGCTGTGAAAGGCTCCTACAATTTAAATATTTTATTATCATTATTATTATTAATGCTGATCTATTCTCACTATCAGCAGCTGTTTAACCACTTGCCTACTAGGCACTTTTACCCCCTTCGTGCCCACACAATTTTCAGCTTTCAGCACTCTCACACTTTGAATGACAATTGCATGGTCATGCAACATTGTACCCATATGACATTTTTATTTTTTTTTTCACACAAATAGAGCTTTCTTTTGGTTGTATTTAATTGTCACTGGGTGTTTTATTTTTTTGCACTATAAACAAAAAAAGAGCAAAACATTTAAAAAAAAGTTTTTCTTTGTTTCTATTAGAAAATTTTGCAAACAGGTAATTTTTCTCCTTCACTGATGTGCATTAATGAGGCTGCACTGATACACAGCACTGATGGGCACTGATAGGCAGCACTGATGGGCAGTGATGAGGTGGTACTGATAGGCAGCACTAATGGGCACTGATAGGCTGCACTGATGAGGTGGCACTGAGTGGGCATTGATAAGGAGGCACTGATGATGCTGCACTGATATGCAGCAATGATGGGCACTGATGGGCACTGATAGGTGGCACTGATGGGCGGCACTGCTGGGCACTGATGGGCGCAACTGCTGGGTGGCACTGCTGGGCACTGGTAGGAGACACTGCTGGGCACTGGTGGGTGGCACTGATGGGCGGCACTGCTGGGCACTCATAGGCGCAACTGCTGGGTGGCACTGGTGGGGGGCACTGCTGGGCACTGGTGGGAGGCACTGCTGGACACTGATGGGGGCACTGCTGGGCACTGGTGGGAGGGCACTGCTGGGAACTGGTGGGCGGCAGTGCTGGGCACTGATCATCCATGCCCTGATGATCAGTGCCGATCTGCTCTGTGACAGTTGCTGGTTATCGGCAGTACTTTCCTCACACTGTGACAGCGTGAGGAAAGTGCAGTCGATAACAGGCAACTGTATTTACTCTGTGATCTGCTGAGTCATTGGACACAGCTGATCACGTGGTAAAAGGCCGCTGTGATTGGCCTTTTACCTCATCATGTGATCAGCTGTGTCCGTAGGCCACTGGGGGTGCACTGGAGGGCACGTTTTGTGAGGACGTCATATGACTCCCTCCCAGAACTGGACAACCGCTCTGTAGCCGTCATTCGGCTATATCGCGGTTGGCAAGTGGTTAAGCCATGGTTCACACTGATGGGATTTCTGATGCATTCCAGTATGCATGGAATGGCATGACAAAATAACATGAGTTTCTAAGGAGACCATTCACGTATATGTAGTGCAATTCCTATGTGATTTTAAAAAGGGTCTTGTGCGAGTTTAGTGCAGTGCAGTGCGATTTGTAGCTACATTGACTTGAATGGAAATCACTTATACAGTAGGTCCTAAGATAACACAATTCCAGTATATTTTCAGCAAATCGTTGCTTTGTTATCTCCTATCCCTGGCCCATGTCAGGAAAGAGAGAGAGAGAAAGAGACTAAGAATGCTGCCAAATCTCATCAGAATTACAACTGAATTGCTGAACAACTACCCCTTAAAATCACACCGAAACTGGCAGGAAAATCACACCGCATCTATAAGAACCTAGCCTAACTGAGAAGCCAGAGGAGGGATGAGCTTGGAGGAGTTCAGGTTATGCTCCATGCTATCTCAAGGGATTGTAAAACATTTGTAGGCATGAAGGTTGGGTAAAAAGTGAAGATATAAATAAGCAATTTTCCTGTAACAGATCACTAAGTACCAGGGGTGGACTGACAACTCATGGGGCCCCCGGGCAATAGGGTATCATGGGGCCCCTGTGTCCTTGCCCAAACTCAAAAAAGCCTATGAAAAAGGTACCAGGGGCACCTCATGGGGCCCCCTACTGACCCCAGGCCCTCGGGCAGTGCCCGAGTTTCCAAATGGTCAGTCCGCCCCTGCTAAGTACAGTTTAATCATGTTTTCCCGTCTCTTATTGTCACCAGCCCTGAGACATTTTTGGTCAGCAAGGAATCAAATTACTTCTTCCCCCATTGTATAGTCAAGTTCATGGGCTTTAGGTTCTAATCTTGCATTCCTCAAATTCTAACCACCAGATAAAAGAGATTAGCATTCACCAAGTTACACTGTTACACTCAAGCCTTAAAGTACAGAGATCCCCATTTTAAGACTTGGCTTATACCATGCAAAAATACTACCAGCAATTTTGTTTTTCATGAGGAAACCTTTAATACCGATGAGATCAGTGAGAAATACTCAAACTGGAGGAGCTTACTTTCTGTTAGGCCCTGTTCACACAATTGTTCTGCATTTGTGCATGTGTGTTATGCTGTGCACTAGGATGAGCTGTATTAAGTCAATCCCAAATGGACTGCCTTATGCACCAAAACACACTAAAAAGATGCATTTAGTATTTTCTGCAACACAGCACACTACAATGCACAAGTAGTGCATTATGTTGTGGTGCAATGAACATCTGTTGGAAAGATGTGTTGGAGTGCCATTTAGAATGTAAGGCACCACATCAAACAAGTTATGTGTGATGCCGTGCATTCTGATCAGAAGTTATGACAGTAAAATCGTGTGAATGGGAGCCTAGAGTACTAGAGATGAATGGGGTGTTGCATTCATGTAATAACAGTGGCTTGAGTGAAAGTCCCAGAGCTGATGACCTGCCTAGGCAAATGCTTGTTCTTAATCCTGTTTCCATCTATGTTAAAGTTATATCATAGATGTCCCACTTCACAGCACACACTCTCATTCTCACCTGTCATCAACCCAATACAGTAGACTATATAGTATTGTCGCTTGTAAAGCGTAAGCTAGAGATTATGATATAACTTTAATATAACTTTATGTAGCACTACCCCCTCAGGAGTTGCTGAGTGATTTTTGGGTTCCCTGTCTTGCCTGACCCCACTCTGAAAGCCCAACTCATGCTGACCACCTTAACCTCTTCCCGTCCGGCCCATTGCCAATAAATGGCAGGAAAGGAGCCAATGCGGGGGACGTATCTAAACATCCCCCCGCATCCATTGTTGTGCGCGCTCCCCAGGAGTGTGCAGTGCCACAATCTGTGCCCGCTGTGTCCACCTGCCACAGTGGAACACAGATTGATGTACGGGACCGCTGTGTGAGGTCCCAATTCATGTGATCAGTGATTGGCCAATCAGTGACCACATGAACAGTAGTATACAAGATATCACTTCTTGACATCAATGTTTACTACTTGTAAATTCTATGAATGATCACAGAGGTCACACGGTACAAGGCTATTCCCAACAACCTTGTACCATGTGACAAATTGTGACCAATTACAGCTCTCATAGTATTTCTCAATGGCTGCAGGAATGCAGCCAGAAAGGAGAAATAATTGCTTTTACAGCCTTTCTGATTGTAAAAGCAATCAGTTTAAAAAAAAAAAAAAAAATCGTACATGCGAGGCTGACTCCGGGAATGGCCACTCCTCCTTAGAGAGCCATCATCCCTCCAGCCTTTATAGCGGCAATACACCGACCCCAGGGCTATAAAGAGCACATAATTAACTGCAATACTTACCGGTACCTTCCATAACAATGCCCCAACATCGGAAAATGCCGGGACACCCACAGAAGCTCACAAGCTTCTTCCCGGCCCGAACACCTAGCAGCCAAGATGGTGCCGGCTGCATGCAGGATGGTCCCTCAGCACAGAGAGAGGGACAGTTTGTCTATACACCGGACCCCAGGCTCAGAATGTCATTATATGAAGGAGACCCAGGTGAGTCCTCTCCTCTCCTGTCACCCTCTACTAGCCCTGCAAAATCGAGGCCACGTATAAAGAACACTGACAACTCTGACCTGCAATCTTCCCTCTCATCTCTACTACCTATTCCTGCACCTCAATCTTCATTGATTCATTCCCTGTTTCTGACCAACCTATATCAGAACTTTCTATGAAAAATATGCTTCTTTCCCCTACGACAATCTCTGCAAATCATTTAAGTGCAGTAATATCTCAAATCTCTAACACGGTTCAAGAACATGACCACCGCATGCGCCATATTGAAAATAAGATGAGCGACATGTTCACAGCCCACAACGACATAGTAAAGGCTCACGCAGATCATGAAACTGAATTGGAACAAATAAAACAGAAACTAGCGGACCTATAAGACCACACCAGGAGGAATAATATTAAATTCCGAGGAATACCAGATCCATAGCCACGGATGCTATAGTGCCCTACTTACTACAACTAATGAAACACCTCCTCCCATCAATCATAGATCTAGAACTCTCTATAGACCACACTCACAGAATTTCTAAACGATCATTCCTACCTGCATCAGTATCAAGAGATATACTAGCGTGCATACACTTCTGCCATGTGAAAGAAAAACTCATGACTGCAGCCAGAAATACAACCGCACTTCTCGCATCACACACTAATATCAAGCTATTTTCAGATCTATCAAAAACAACACTACTTAACCAAAGAAGCTAATATCCATAACAAAAGCATTACAAAACAATGGAATTGGATACCAGTGGGGATTTCCCACGAAATTCACTTTAAACAACAAGGAAGAATGTTTACAGTCAGAAACCTAGAAGTAGGCCTCAACCTACTGAAAGAATGGAACATCCTACCCGCAGATGACCACCCACCCAACTCAAAGAGCCCACAACGGATGGATGCGGAATGGACCTTAGGGAAGTCCCACCAACCTCAATGGTACCAATCAGGGGCGGACTGACAACTCATGGGGCCCCTGGGCAATAGGGGATCATGGGGCCCCTGTCTCCTTGCCCAAACTCAAAAAAGCCTATGAAAAAGGTACCAGGGGCATCTCATGGGGCCCCCTACTGACCCCAGGCCCTCAGGCAGTGCCCAAGTTTCCAAATGGTCAGTCCTCCCCTGGTACCAATATAACCAGCCTGCACTCAATTTCTCATCGAAAGCCGGAACCACGGTCTTCATTAAGAAAGAGTGAGATCCCAAGTTCACCAAAAGCATGACAACCTCCCTGAGTCTTGCTTGCTCGACCACCCCTGTTTGAAAGTAGCATTGAATGCTACTCATGTTACTTGTATTTTTCACAAGTTCTTTTTATCCCCTTTTCCTGAGTTTTCTAAGTTCACTTTACCGGTCTCTACCACTCCAAGCATGTCTCCTACACCCTGCTGAATGACCACAATGATCCTCCTAGGACCATACACCTTCTTAGACAAAAACGACTACATACCATCTCCAAATCTCAAGATCGAATCCTCTACTTTACACCCCAAATAAAATATACACATGATGATTAAAATAGCATCACTCAACGTCCAAGGCTTCAATTCTCCATACAAGAGATCATTAGTCACCAAAGAAGCTCACTAACTGCAAGCAGACATCCTCTTCATCCAGGAAGCACACTTTGCCGCATCTATAACACCACATTTCACAATGAAGCAATTTTCCTCGCTGTTCATGGCATCAAACCCTAAAAAGAAAAATGGAGTCCTCATAGCCATAAGAAACTCACTGTCAGGGCTCCCGGGTATGACCAGAGGTGTGTGACTGACGCAGGGAAACGCAGACTTCAGATATGTTATAAACAATATAATTTAATAACACTAACAATACAAACATAAACGCAGTGCAATACTAAAACATAACACAGTGCAAACAAACCAAACCAACCACCCACAGATGACAGTACATCCAATGCAAGCGTCGTCAGGCAGGCCGGGTCAATATCAATCGGGCAGGTAGGTACAGGGGGAGCAAGCGGAGAATGGTCGGGGTCACAAGCCAGGTTCAGCAGGTAGCGGGCAGCGTGGTACAGAGGGTCAGGCAGACGGATGGTCAGGAACGAGCCGGGGTCAGAGCAGGAGAAGTCAGCAGAGGTCCAGATCAGGCAGGGTCAGCAACAAGACAGGAACAGGAACAGGATGCAGGAACAAGATACAGGGCCCAGGAAAAACACACACCAAGGCAGAGTCTGCAGGTCTGGCCATCCCTTAAATACACCAGTATAAGCAGTTTCAGGTGTTTGGCTGGCTGCAAGGTTGAGTCTCTGATTGCTGGGAGCACCCGCTGGCCAGCCCTGGTACTGCAGCCCATAAGGCAGGTGAGTCCCACCATTGCTGGCCAGTCCATTCCTGACAGTACCCCCCCCTCAAGGAGCGGCCTCAGGACATTGGGCAGGACTCCGGGCAGCGGCACATCGGGCTGGACTCCAGGCAGCGGCACATCGGGCAGGACTCCGGGCAGAGGCACATCGGGCAGGACTCTGGGCAGAGGCACATCGGGCAGGACTCCGGGCAGAGGCACATCGGGCAGGACTCCGGGCAAAGGCACATCGGGCTGGACTCCGGGCAGAGGCACATCGGATCACCAGGCGAAGCAGCAGGCAGCGGGCCACCAGGCGGAGCAGCAGGCACCGGGCCCCCAGGCGGAGCAGCATGCACCGGGCCCCCAGACGGGGCGACAGGCACTGGGCCCCCAGACGGGGCGACAGGCATCGGGCCCCCAGACGGGCCGACAGGCATCGGGCCCCCAGACGGGGCGACAGGCATCGGGCCCCCAGCCAGGCGGAGCAAAAGGCATCGGGCCCCCAGGCGGAGCGGCGGGCGCCGGACCCCTAGGCGGAGCGACAGGTCTCGGGCCCCCAGGCGGAGCGGCGGGCGCCGGACCCCCAGGCGGAGCGACAGGTCTCGGGCCCCCAGGCGGAGTGGCGGGCGCCGGACCCCCAGGAGGAGCGACAGGTCTCGGGCCCCCAGGCGGAGCGGCGGGCGCCGGACCCCCAGGCGAAGCGACAGGTCTCGGGCCCCCAGGCGGAGCGGCGGGCGCCGGACCCCCAGGCGAAGTGACAGGTCTCGGGCCCCCAGGCGGAGCGGTGGGCGCCGGACCCCCAGGCGGAGCGACAGGTCTCGGGCCCCCAGGCGGAGCGGCAGGCACCGAGTCACCAGGCACGACAGTGGGCTCCGAATCAACTGGCATGACCGCTGGCACTGGGTCAGACAATGGATCGTCTGGCTGGACAGTGGGCATTGGGTCACCAGGCATCAGGTCATTTGGCTCGACAGCGGGCACCGCGTCATCTGGCAAGGCAGTGGGCTCCGAGTCAACTGGCATGACCGCGGGCACTGGGTCAGACACTGGATCGTCTGGCTGGACAGCGGGCATCGGGTCACCAGGCATCAGGTCATTTGGCTCGACAGCGGGCACCGCGTCATCTGGCAAGGCAGTGGGCACCGAGTCAACTGGCATGACCGCGGGCACTGGGTCAGACATTGGATCGTCTGGCTGGACGGCGGGCATCGGGTCACCAGGCATCAGGTCATTTGGCTCAACAGCGGGCACCGCGTCATTTGGCAAGACAGTGGGCACCAAGTCACCAGGCACAACAGTGGGCTCTGAGTCAATTGGCACGACAGCGGGCACCGGGTCATCAGGTACCGGATTGTCTGGCTCGACAGCGGGCATCGGGTCACCAGGTATGACAGCGGGCACTGGGTCATCAGGCATCAGGTCATTTGGCTTGCCAGCGGGCACCGCGTCATCTGGCAAGGCAGTGGGCACCGGGTCACCAGGCATTGGATCGTCTGGCTCGACAGCGGGCATCGGGTCACCAGGTATGACAGCGGGCACTGGGTCACCAGGCATCAGGTCATTTGGCTCGCCAGCGGGCACCGCGTCATCTGGCAAGGCAGTGGGCACCAAGTCACCAGGTACGACAGCGGGCTCTGAGTCAATTGGCACTACAGCGGGCACCGGATCAGGTACCGGATCGTCTGGATCAACAGCGGGCATCGAGTCAACTGGCCTAATAGGATCATCAGGCTGGATCAGTTCATCATGCTGGGTAGAGGCATCAGGCTGAGTGGAGGCATCAGGCTGAGTGGAGGCATCAGGCTGAAGAGAGGCATCAGGCTGAAGAGAGGCATCAGGCTGAAGAGAGGCATCAGGCGGAGTAGAGGCATCAGGCTGAGTAGAGGCATCAGGCTGAGTAGAGGCATCAGGCTGAATAGAGGCATCAGGCTGAATAGAGGCATCAGGCTGGGTACAGGCATCAGGCTGGGTACAGGCATCAGGCTGGGTACAGGCATCAGGCTGGGTACAGACCTCAGGCTGAAGTGCGGGTGCCGAGGCACCAGGCTGAACCACGGAAGGCAGGTTCTCAGACGGCAGGCTCACCGGTTTGGATACTGGCAGGATGGTATTGGTTGGAAAGAATTTTCGCTTTTTTCTGGTTTTAACTACTGGAGCACTGCAAGTAAACGCAGGTCTGCAAACGAATGGAGCAGCTGGAGACAGAGAAGAGCTGGAGGATGGAACAGAGGAGGGAGCAGTTGCTACAGAGGGCTTTTTTACAGGGTTAAAGGCAGGATAGGTGCAGCGAGTGGGAACAGGGTACTGACATGCGGTAGATAGCAGGGCAGGAGGAGCTGTTGGGAATGCAGGAATAGAGCTTTGAGGAAATAGATTAGAAGCAGGACTGGGTTTTTGTAGACTGACTGAGGCTGGGTGCAACAAGTCTGACCATGTCTGCAGTATGGGTTGAACAAAGCTCAGTTTACACAAAGCCTGTCTGACCAAAGACTGCACTGCGTTTATACAATCTCTTAGTGTCTGTGGTGAACATGCAGCATAATGCTCCAAGAAGCAATCCACATCATCCTCTAATAACCATACCAGGGACTCATCCCTGCATTCGGGGGTACAAGATGAAACCAACTCCGCACAAACCTGAATCAATGGCTGCACCTCAGAGAATTCTGTGCCCTGATCTACTAGAACATGAGTGATCCGTATACATTCTAGCAGTTCATCCCGGAGATACTCCTTCAGAGTTTGATAAGCATACTCTCTGTCATCAAACACTAGCAGATATAAATACACAAACTCATCAAGATCCATCCTTCCCATCAACAAACCAAGATGGCTTCCCTGTGCAGCCACTTCTGGTCAGGATTGGCCTTGGTGTAATGTCAAGGCTCCCGGGTATGACCAGAGGTGTGTGACTGATGCAGGGAAACGCAGACTTTAGATATGTTATAAACAATATAATTTATTAACACTAACAATACAAACATAAACGCAGTGCAATACTAAAACATAACACAGTGCAAACAAACCAAACCAACCACCCACAGATGACAGTACATACAATGCAAGCGTCGTCAGGCAGGCCGGGTCAATATCAATCGGGCAGGTAGGTACAGGGGGAGAAAGCGGAGAATGGTCGGGGTCACAAGCCAGGTTCAGCAGGTAGCGGGCAGCGTGGTACAGAGGGTCAGGCAGAGGGATGGTCAGGAACGAGCCGGGGTCAGAGCAGGAGAAGTCAGCAGAGGTCCAGATCAGGCAGGGTCAGCAACAAGACAGGAACAGGAACAGGATGCAGGAACAAGATACAGGGCCCAGGAAAAACACACACCAAGGCAGAGTCTGCAGGTCTGGCCATCCCTTAAATACACCAGTATAAGCAGTTTCAGGTGTTTGGCTGGCTGCAAGGTTGAGTCTCTGATTGCTGGGAGCACCCGCTGGCCAGCCCTGGTACTGCAGCCCATAAGGCAGGTGAGTCCCACCATTGCTGGCCAGTCCATTCCTGACACTCACTCAAGTTCCAACTTATCTCTGAAACAGCAGACCCTCAAGGCCGCTATCACATCCTCATATGCAAACTTAACGACAAACTATACACACTGGTCAACGTATATGGACCAAACTCCAAACAACTACGATTCTGCAAGAGACTTAATACTTTAATATCCTCCCAAAAGAAAGGACATCTAATCATTGGAGGAGACTTCAATGCGGTAGGAAATCTTCACCTTGACTCATCCTCAGGAAAACGACCATCAAACCAATCGTTGAACCGCTTTATACACACCAACTATCTATACGACAGCACCGAATTGAACGAGACTACTCTTACTACTCTCCATCCCAATTATCATACTCCAGAATTGACCTACTCATCACTGATAAGTGGACTCTGCAACAAATCACCTCATCGAAGATTGGCACCATAATGTGGTCTGACCATGCCCCAATCACAATCACCATAGACACTCAACAACAATCTCCACTTCCTTGCATAGCGAAGCTAAACTCAACACTCCTGAAGGACCCTAACTACAAAAAAAAATATTTTAGACGAATACTCAATGTTTTTTTAAACAAATGACACACCCGACATATCTATAACCACACTTTGGGGCACATACAAACCATACATGAGAGGAATTCTCATAAAATTTAACTCCCAGATCAATAGACAAAGGAGCCACCAAACTCCTTGCCTCTATTAATCTGAAGGAGGAACTTAACAAAAGATCCCCAAACCCCACAAACTCTGCATCCCTGACCATAGACAGGAACAAACTGTGCTCCCTATTATTATACAAATATGACCTTAACTTTCAAAAAATTGAAGCAAAATATTACTCCTTAGGAGACAAAACTGGCTGTCTATTAGCTAGGACAATTAAACAACAATGCCTTAAATCCAAAATTTCCTCAATCCACCACCCAAACTCTAATACCCTAACCACAAATCCACTAGACATAGCAAATGCTTTTGCCGACTTCTACCAATCCTTATACAACCTCAAAGATGACTCAGAAACTATCCAACCATCCCTTTCTTCTGTACAACACTTTTTACAATCAGTCAAACTACCACAATTTTCACCCTCCCAACTCAATGCCCTCTCTGAACAGATTTCAACTAAGGAAATCGAATCGATTGCTAGAACCTTCCCATTAAACAAATCCCCCGGAGGAAACGGATACACAAATGAATATTACAAACAATTTGCCTCAGAACTATCCCCTTATCTAGCTAAACTCTTCAACCATGCTGCCACCTCTGGCTCTTTTCCCACAGAAATGTTGTAATCCATAATAACGACCATACCGAAACCCGGTAAAGAACCTCAGTATATCCAAAACTATAGACCCATATCTCTAATTAATACAGAAGTAAAACTCTTTGCAAAAATCCTAGTTCGCAGACTACTCTCATTTCTCCCTATACTGATCCACCCAGATCAAGTAGGATTCATCCCGGGTCGCCAAGACACCAGGAGAATACTTTCCCTACTACGTCACCTCCAACTCACTAAACCGTCCTCTCTGCTTCTATCTCTAGATGCAGAGAAAGCTTTTGACCGTATATATTGGGGTTTCATGCAAACAGTCCTACAAAAATTTGGTATCACAGGCTGGATACAAACAGCCATCATGTCTCTATATTCCTCTCCTTCACCCAAAGTACTAACTGACGGGACACTATCTAAACCATTCAACATCAGAAATGGCACTAGACAAGGCTGCCCCCTATCCCTTATAGTTTTTGCACTCCTCATTGAACCCCTAGCCTCTAAACTTAGAGAAAAACCCTTATTCTCCGGCATTTCACACCATAGCACTGAACACAAAATCAGCTTATTTGCAGATGACATCATACTAATGGTAACCAATCCACTCCAATCTCTTCCCATAATCCGCAAAATCTTTCACACCTACACAGAAGTCTCTTATTACAAACTCAATGAAACCAAATCCCTAATCCTAAACTTGCACACACCCACTAAAACCCGACAATACCTTACTAAACATTTCCCATTTATATGGGAGAAACAATCTATCCTATACTTAGGGATTAATTTAACCCCAATGACAGACCAACTATATGCTTTAAACCATAAATTGCTCCTCCAAATCATTCCAAAAGACCTCCTCACCCTTCGTATCTTCGGATTGTCCAGACTAGGCAGAGTAGCAGCCCTGAAGATGTTTACATTACCTAAACTGCTCTATATCTTCCAAACTCTTTCCATACCAGTTCCCGCTAAATTTTTCTCCAAAATGCAAAAATACTTTGCCCAATTTATATGGGAATCAAAGAAACCCAGACGTGCCACTAACCTATTAATATGCCCAATTATCAGAGGGGGCGCTGGACTACCCCATCTAAGATCATGCTACATAGCTACTCTACTAGACCACATATACTTCTGCTGGCACCCGACTCAAGAAAAAACCTGGTCCACAATGGAACCCCCACTGCTACATCCACTAAAACTTCAGAATCTACTCCTTCTACAACCTATGTACCAATCCTATCACTCTTTAAAACATCCATGCATCCAAGCCTCTTTGGAGGCATGGCAAGAACTCCTGGGAAGCAAATTTATAGACCCCAAAAAGGTCACACTTGCACTAAATACACTACACTGCTTAATACCATCCCTAGACCTAACTCAATGGGAAAACACGGTCTCCTAACCCTAGCAGACCTTTTTACAAATAACACACTAACTCCTTTCCATAATCTCCAAAAAAAATTCTCTCTGCCCAGCACAGAATACTTTACATATATGAGGATTGCCCAATGCATACAGTACAATAATCTATCTCTAATCACCGTTCTCCCTAATGGAGCCTACCAATTTTTCAACAACCACAAATACCCAGGTAAGGGCATATCCTTTTTCTACACACACATAACCAATATTAAATTTGGTTTACAAACATCATCCCTAAAAAATGGGAAAAGATCCTTTCCAAATCCATCACTGAACAAACATGGAAAAAATCCTTCACCCTTACCTATAAATCATCACTCTGCAGCACACACTGGGAATCATATTTAAAAATCCTTCACCAATGGTACCTAACCCCTGTCAGACTATCATTATTCTACCCCAACCACTCCCCACTATGCTGGCGACAATGTGGCAACCCAGGATCTACATTACATATAATGTAGTCCTGTAAATCCCTCAGATCCTTCTGGAATAGCGTCTTTCACCTAATCTCTGAAATAAATGGGAGAAGAATCAGCCCTAACCCTTCACTAGCATTGCTACATATAGGTATTGAACATTTTCATCAGGACTATCATAATCCACATACTCTTTGCAGCCAAAAACAATATCACTAGACTGTGGAACTCTACTACATCACCATCCCTTACTATGCTGGCTAATGGCCTAAACCTCCAATGTGAAATGGGAAAAAGATTTGCCTTTAACAATCTCTCGTACCCGAAATTTAAATACACCTGGTCACTATGGTCAAGTTAACCGAAATGTATAAACCTCCAGTCAGAGGGATCCTGTGCCTGCAAACACAAATTAGACTCACAGGAAGTTTAGAGTGAACTTGGCTTTATTGAGATTAAATATAAGCACAGTAAAACAACAGAAACATTTGTGCATGAAATAAAAGCTATCACTTAATTTAGTAATTTCATGCAAAAGTCAAACACAGCAAAATCAATCAGTTATGGACATCCTGCAATGCAGAATTTAACCAGTAACTCCAGTCCTGAAATGTCTTTCCCCAGTGAGAAAGAAAAACTACCAAGCAGAGTGGCGAGCTCACTTTGGGCTCTTAGAAGCAGGGGACAGAGTTAAATTCTGGGACTAAAAAAACTTTTGAATTAAATTTGAGTTAGGTCACTGTCCCTTTAAACTGCAGTATAAGATCTTCTGCACACTTGATGGGGCCAGAGGTGGTGCACTTTAGGATTTCAAATTCCTTTGAGAGCAAATGTAGAAGTTACTTAACCTCCCTGGCGGTATTCCCGAGTGTAGCTTGGGGTAAAGTTTCAGTACCACAAGCAGTAACCCCGAGCTACACTCGGGCTTACCATGCGGTGCTGCTCCACGATCCCTCGGTCACTTACCTTGTCCTGCGCTCCCGCGATGTCCCTCCTGCAGTGTCCCCGGCATTGTCATCTGTCATCTGGGTTCCGTCCTCTACGAGCGTCGGGGGATAGAACAGCGGGAAATTAGAAAATTACAAAAAGTGACATTCACAAAAATCACTAAAATCACATAGTAAAACATTACTGTACCAAACCATTTCACATACATTTTGTCCCTAGTGCTTTGTCCTGTGCCCTGCCTTCATTTTTACTGTTCTTTCTGCCTGGAAACTGAGAAAAGTCCATGGCGTCCAAAAAGCGTCCCTTTAGGTCAAAAGCGGTTTTAGACCAGCTAGATAACAGCGATAGTAAATTAGAATCACTTGCAGAATTGAGTGATAATGATTCGTGGGGAAATTCGTCATCAGACACTGAAAACGATTTTGGGACTTTGCTCAGTGATGTGCGAACTTGGCGCTATATTTCAAATTTCAGTGTTTTTGGTTTGATTATATTATTGAATTACATTTATTATTATTATATTATTATTTTTAATGATTATTTATTAAATTATAATTTATGATTTCGTGTTTCAAGTTTTATCCTACCCGGGATGTTTACTAGACTCTTGTTCGGACAGATTTCAGTGAGTTATTCCTAAGAATTACAGGCCTACAATATAAAACGCCAAATTTACATGCAAAATAATGGTACCGCTTTCAGCACCAAAAATCGGAAATAATCATACCGCCAGGAAGGTTAATATGGTGTAAATACAAAAGAAAAGAGCTGCCCCTTTAAGTGGTAGGTAGCCTGGACAGTACCCCTTTAACACACACAGGGTAAGATGTAAATTTGGCAGGGATTAAAGAATGAGTAGACGCCCTTTCTGTAGGAATTAATTCCTCTTGCGACCCCAGTGGCAAACTGAGGAAATACAGGAGTTATTTGGTGACTGAGGGCCAAACGCAATGGAAGCAATGATGTGGTTTAACTTGTGGAGGGCACGACACAGCAGTGGGCTTTTGTGATTGGATTATGCTGAAAGTGTTGGTACTGGTAGAATGAATAGCCTTAACATGTATAAGTTGTGAACAGTGTCAGTTAACTAGGCAGAAAGCAGCAGACTTGAGTAATGTAATTGGCAACTTGAATGGCTTGAGAATGGAACTCTCTCACCCGATCCGTGGCACCAGTCAGGTAGCTCATGGTCTTTCTGTAGATGGGGGCCCCTTTGTTCAGAGATCACTCTGGACAGCGCACATTGGACCACCAGCCCATGGGACAGCTCACCAGACCCGTCAACGGTGTCAGCAGCTTTTCCTTCTTTCTCTCTCTCTGCAGCTTAGCCAGGCCCAGTCCTCCAATGTCCCACATGGCCTTATTCTCCACACCTGTTCTCCAGTTCTCACCCCCTCACTTCCTGCCCTGGTTCCCGGGCTTCTGTATTTATCTGCCTCCAACCACATGCCAGTTCCTCTGGGAAATGTAGTTCATTAGCCCGCTGTCAAACAGCAAAGCACTGCAGTTAGCCTACGAATCCCACAAAGCATTGCAGCACGATCTGCACAATTGGACTGCAAGAGGCTGCCATCTTGTGTCCATTTAACATACTGCAAGCAGTATCATGGCAGGGTGTTACATTTACAATGTTACAAAATGTGCCATTACTTTTTAAAAAGAACAGTAGAGTGCAAAGCATTTGACAGTGACATTGCAGTAATGGAATGAAATCGAGATTTTTTTAAGTGAAGATATGATAAAAAAAATCTGAGAAAGTTTGCTTGGATGTGAATATGAGAAAGGTTAAGGACAAGGTTGTGACCAGAAAAAGGAGAAAATGGAACTCAGTAAAAGAAATATGTTGAGAGAACAGATCAAATTTTTCAGCTACATGCATACCATAACAAATGAAAACAAGAATGTGTTCTGGGATATAAAAGCGAGGAGCTACTACAAAAGATGTCATTATTCACAAAAGATAGCTATGAGATCAAGGATTTTCTCCCTGAAATCTAAAATTCAGATTTATAGCATTATTCTTTTTGTTACATAAGCAGCGGGGTCCAGGGTACTAACAAAAGCAGAGGTGGACGAATGTATTAGAAAGGGCAAAGAAGATTATTTGGGAGGGTGTTTGGAAGAGAAGTGATAAAAGAGAAATGGAAAATGAGGATAAATAGAGAATTATACAACAACTATGAACAGCTAACAATAGTGGTGGATATAAGATACACTATGTTTAAGATGGCCTAGCCATGTGAACAGGATAGGAGGACCAAGAGCATTTTCTTTTTCAATTTTATAAAAATCCAAAAAAACAAAACAAAATACAAAACAAAGCACAATGCACAATGGCAGACATAGATTTCTGCAGTACTATTGCATAATGCATCTAGCACTGTATGAACATAATTGGTGACCAAATAACCAAAAATCAGTACAACATACAAAATAAGGAGATCACTTTCACAGCCTCAAAACATGTATAGCATTACTTAGAGCTTTCTGTTCTTAAAACCACAAATGAAACCAGGAAAGAATACTCATTGTTCTTCAAAAATAAGAAACTAATGAGTAGTGCCACTGCTGTGCCCTATTCCACGTGCGAACACAACACTCATATAAGATGCCTACCCATTACGTTCCTTTGGTACTCCATCTCACCCAAAGCATAATCCAGCCGAGCATCGATCACGTACATCAGCAACAAAATTAACAATAAAAAGATCTGTAGAGACATCAGTGTCAGGGGGCTAATCCTGAAACATTTAACCACAGATCCCACAGCCTGTTAAATTTATAAGGGGTACCTCGTAGCGGGCTTTGTCGTTCCTTGAGCAAAGTAGGATTAACCTGTTTTCTCCAATCCTCAAAGGTAGGAAGGAGTTGAGATATCCATTTTAACAAAATACATTTGAAAGTCAAAAATAGTAACCTAGAGATAGAGGTCTGGACTTCAGGAATAAATAATTGTTTGTCTAAGAATCCTAGTGCACATTTCAAGGGGTCATTGTGTAAAAGAGTCTGGAAAGCTTGATTATAGTAATAATGATACCCTGCCAATAGTGTACCGATTTGGGGCATTTCCAGAGCATATAAAGGTTTGCAGGGGACCCTCCACATCTATGACAGTTCAGACTCTCTCTATGGTGTCATTGATACAATGTAGATGCCTTATGAATAAAAAAAGTTGAGATAAAAGTTGGATTGCTGAGAGAGATACCAGAAGGACCTGTTCCAAAATAGCCTGTCTAATTTCCCATCCAAGGTGACAATATCCTTAGCTCAGCCTATTCTACTATAAATATGTATGTTACCAAGGGCTACAATGAGCTATAAAGGGAAGAAATGAGTGGTAACCTGTCTAAAAGTAGCCCGTTTAGCTTGGGCTGAGAGGGCGTGAAGGAGCTGAAGGAACTGAAAGAACCCCTGAGAGAGAATACCAAATTCCTTTCCGTAAATCTTTAAATGATTTTAGTTGGTCATTATCTCATATAATTGATGAAGGAATTAGATTCTTCTGGAATACCATCCCTCAAAGCCCTGTAAATTCTTCAGGTCTCCGAAATGTGTAAATACCAAGTAATCCTGTCACATCTCATAATCCACTATATCTCATCCCATACTTTGAACATAAGAAATAGGGTGGGGAATTGGAAATCTTCACAATATCCCTCTGCCTCCAGCTGAGCCAACAAAGAGTAATTACAGAATCTAGACAGTATTATGGCCTGAATGGAGTCTCTATCATTTACAGAACCCCAACCAGAAAAGTGCTGCAGCTGAGCTGCAAGAAAATATAATCTTGCAGAGGGAACAGAAAGACCCCCACCATCTTTGGCCAATTGCAAAGTGGGCAAGCAGATTCTAGGATTTCTAGCCTTCCAAATTAGAACTCTAAAAAGGAATCTATTTTTTTAAACCATTGCAGACTAATCCATACTGGCGAATTATGTTTTTACCAGCAACTGTGCGGTCCAAATCATTTTCATGAGGTTTGTCTGACTTACTACGAACAAGAGGAGTTTGTTCCACATCTTAAACTTTAGTTTAAATTTATCCAATAAGATTTGTAAATTTAAACCATAAATTGTCCTCTACCTTAGGAAGAGCGCATACTCTTAAGTATTTTAATGAAGTCACAATTTTAATCTGTCTAACACACTGAGGAAGCATTGCATGTTGAGAGTCTAATGGGAGCAGAACTGATTTGTCTTAGTTTACCACAAATCCAGACAAGGACCTGAACATGGTAACAATGGACATAAGATTGGAAAGAGATGAGGCTGTATCACCCAAAAATAATAATGCATCAGCAGCATAAAGAGATAATTTGTCCTCCCTATCTCCACTTCAAAATCCAGCAATTGATGCTGATTGACGAATAGTCGCTGCAAGTGGCTCAATTGCCAATGCAAAGAGGAGAAGGGAGAGGGGGCATCCCTGATGTGTTCCCTATGAAGAGAAAAAAGGGCAGATTGGGAACCATTAATCAGCATTCTAGCCTGAGGAGCAGAATATAATAACTTCACCTAGCCTATAAAATGAGCACCCAGACCAAAGAGATCCAGCACCTCCAAAAGATAAGGCCATTCCACACTATTAAATGCTTTGGCTGCATCTAATGGTAGTTTTGCCCTATCACCATATTATCTGATGGCAAGTGTGGATTCAAAATAGTCTACGGATGGTAATTACTGTCAATCCAGTTGGTATAAACCCTGATTGGTTGGGATGCACCAGTTGCTGCATGACCTTACTAAGTCTATTAGCTAGAACTTTGGCTAGTAATTTGACATCTGAATTTTAAAAGGGAGATAGGATGAAAGGATTCTGGGTGTAAACTATTCTTTCCCAGTTACTGGATAACAATAATACTTGCCATGTCCATAGAGTCTGGAAGCCAATGAAGCTCATAAGCTGTTCCAAGCCTTCTCCCCACTTTTTTCTTCCCCTCATTGTGGTACAGATTAATCTTATCCATCCATCCAAAGAATGCTTTTCCAGAACTGGTCTGGCTTTTTTAGATGTTTTTTGGCAAAGTCTAATCTGGCTTATCTAATTTACCTGCCTAATTGATAAAGAAATAATGAAGGACTAGCCCACACCTGGCCATGAAACAGCTTTTGATTCAATTGTCCAATTACTTTTGGTTCCTTGAAAAAGGGGGGGTGGCTACTCTTAAGAGCTGTAATTCCTAAACCCTTCCTCCAATTTGGATGTACATACCCTCAAAATTAAACCTGAGAGTGTGCAGTTTCAGCCCATATCCATTATATAACTATAGCTTGAATATGTTTTGGTAAATACCTTAAAAAAATCTAAAATTGTGCCTTTGTCCAAATATATATGGACCTATCAGTGATTTTTTTTTGTTTAGAAAAATGTCAGTCCTGCTTCAGCAGGTTCTATACTTTTTTAAGATGTGCAACTTTGCAGGCATTTTTTTATTTTTTACTTTAATCAATGAAAAATGACTGCCTCTTTAAAAATTGTACTTTTTGAAATTTATTTTTCTCTGATTAATGTCCCTCAGGGCAATCCCTGAGTCCTCATACTCCTTTTATGGCCAGTAACTTGCATATAAGCCTTCAAAATGAGCACTTTAGAAGTTACAAGTTCAAGTCCCATAGACTTGCATTAAGTTCCAAGCTGGCGGTTGAACATTCAATAGATTTGAATGTTCGACCGTAAACCGAACATGGGGGTGTTTGGCCCATCACTATTCCCCATACGTTTTATAAATTTCAGATGGGAGACCATCCAAGCTTGATGCTTTATTAGTAGGGGCCACACCCGCCGCCTTACTCAATTCCTCAAGTGTAATGGGAGAGATTAGGAGCTTCCTATACATTAACATCAAAACAGGCACCCAAAAGGGGCTTAAGAAGTCAGTCAGCTGTTGTGTAGGATACTGCACTTTACTGCAGTATAGATTACTGTAAAATAAAGACACTAGAGATCTCAGCACGGTCATGAGTAAGTGTACCTGAAGCATTAGTAATAGAAGCAATGTAATTAGGCTGGTTTTGAGAACTGGTGATAACAGCTAAAAGGTGCCCAGAATATTCACCATCGGCAAAGTACTGGCAGCTAATGAAGAATTACTTTCTGCCTTGTCATGTAGCTTTTGTTTGTACATCAATTGGGGGACTTTTCCAAGAATGAATGGATTGAGGGGAAGGGGAAGACAAGTATTGCTCCTTAGTACTATGGACCAGGGGCGGACTGACCATTCGGGCACTGCACGGGTCAGTAGGGGGCCCGTGAGAGGTCCAGTGATATTGTGGAGAGCGGAGGAGGAGGCAGTCTCCCTTTTGAGTGAGTTAGGGTCCTGGGCAGTGGTAGTGTCTTGCTACACGCTGCTGGAGATGGAGACGGTGGGCAGTGGAAAGTTCAGAAGTACATCATCCATGGGTGCAGGAGGTTCACTGCACACAGCCTGCACCCATGGATGACATGTATCACAGGAGCAAATGCCAGAGATGATCAGTGCAGTGGAGGCACAGTGACAAGCACCAATCTCCCATTTAGTGAAGCAGCTGGAAGCTGCTTCTCCTCCTCTCCCTCCTGCAGCTTCCAGCTGCTTCACTAAAAGGGAGATCTGTGCTTGTCACTGTCCCTCTGCTGCACCGATTGAAGGGATTGGCCCCTAAGTTTGATGTCCCACCATCTTGTCTCTCTCTGAGCCAAAGTTCTTCCATCTTAAGATTTAAGTCTGTATTTTAAAAGAATTGACTTTCTTGTCTTAAACGGTAATTTGTCAGGAGTCAGGAAGTTCCTCTTTTTTGTCCAGGTGCAACTTCCCCTTTTTCCTTAGCTAGCCTAAGACTGAAAGTCTGCGGTGAGCTACATCCTGTTGAAAGAGTATTAATAATTTTAAGCCAACGGTAAAAAGGAACTGTCTGCTTTCTGTGAGGTCCAAAAGTTCAAGGCTTGACGTATATACTAATAATTAACATATATGCCAACTGATTGGGCATGACTGACGTATGTAATATTCTAATTGGTTAAATGCATACCTGTCAGTCGATTGGTTCTTATATTTCTATGCTTTGTTTTAAGTTTCATATATAAGTTTAAACACGGAAGAATAAATTCAGTTCATTCTGAGATACTACCTTGTGTTTGTCGGTTATTTCCTTTGTGTCTCAAGTGAACTCCAGATCTGAGGGTAATTGTTGGTCAATGCCAGGAGGCTGACGGAAGTCAGTGCAGAAGGGAACGAGAGTCAATTCCTTTCAATTGGGGGCTCGTCCGGGATGAGATAATCACCCTTTTTTGGTAAGTAAGATTTTTTGTCATTCTGCCAAATAGTCTCTTGCCGGAAAGGCTCTGATTGAAATCTCATGCCCTTAGGTAAGCACTGGGCTTCGCGTCTTAAGACGTCAGTGGCCAGGCGCAAAAAAGTGCTGTGGGGAGCACAAAGGTCTTTTGGAAAAGACTAGAGGCAGTTTTGGGAACTGCACAATCTCTTATGAGAAGAGATTGAAAAAGAGTTTCTCTGAGAAGAAACCAGGAAAAGCCCGGGGTTGACCACTATTGCCCTGCAAACCTTTGCTTTTCTTCCTATCGCATAGAAGTATAAGATAATTTGTTTGTGTGACACAAGTGCCCAGTTGGTAAGTGTATGGGCCAGCGGTCACTGAAGGTATTGTCAATTTCAGTGTGACATGCCCCACCCCACCCAGATAAGCCTTATTGGTTGATGATCTGGGTGAGGTGATTGCGTGGTAACGCCGAGTTGGGTGCCTATGTAAATGTTTTGTTTAAATTGTGTTGTAAGTTAGAAAGGATTGGCAGAATATTATTAGAAAGTATTGTACACCCAGGTTATAATCTTCACTTTTATCAGTCACTAGAGAAAGACTAGAGAAAGTATCTTAGGTCCAGGCATTTTTATAGGATAAATTGTCATTACAGCCTATAGGACAGATTTGTGATACAGATATATTCAAGTGTAAGATATGGGGAGAAGTCAGAGTAGGAATAAGCCCCCTCTCCCAAAAGTTGGTGAAGCGTGTATAGATTATGTAGCCCGTATCTGTGGGACAGATTATTCTTTAATTCACCCCTGGGTAGATAGATTAGCAGAATGGAGTGAAGTAATGGGCAGTGTGGATCCATTTCCCTATAGTGGTGACAATGATATTTTTCATATGGATATGGTTAGGGGACTCTGTCTGGGAGAAAAACAGTCATTCCCATGGTACGAAGGAGACCCCATGTGGGACCCAAGGTATATGGCCAGAGGTGGACAGAATTGGGTGACGTTTGCTCCGCTTTGGTTTTATAGGAAAAATAAGCGGCAAAAGAAGGCCGAGGTGAGGAATGATGATGCAGCGAGAATACATTCATTAGAGTCAGAAATAGACAGATCCACACACCCTCTCATGTTACTCCCTCCACCGTACGGTTATCCCACCCTTACAGAGGAAATTGTTGATTTCCTAACCAACCATTATGTAGTCCAAAATCCCATTCCCACTGCACCTCCCACATCACCAGTATTAATATCTGCACAGACACACCAAATAACTAGTGCAGTTCAGATTTCTGCCACACAGCCTTCTACAGTTCAAGCTCCCGAGGATTCTCAGAGTGTAGTTCAAACTTCTGCCACACATGAAGCCGCAGGGAGAATTGTTCTCACTCCAATTACTGAGGAGGATCTATTTTTTGAAGAATCCTCTGGTTCAGGTTCCCTGGTATTAAGGGAGAGTGATAGTCTGGATGTAACAGACATCCCGAGTTCACCACCTGAAACAGTATGTGGAGAGGATTCGCTGAAAAAGTGGAAAACTCTCTATAAGAACAGGTGGGAAACCCACCGACATTTTTAAAGCACCACCTTTTTCAGTTTTTTTGTTTTGCTGCTAGAGCATTTATTCAAAATCATACCCAATTGTCCAGTTGATTTGTTCTCTTGGGAAAGCTTAGTGTTAATCTAAAACTCTGGGAAAGGAGGTATTGTAGCTTAATCTGCCGGGATACCAACTGTCCCTGTTATGACAGTGTTTATTGAAATATGACCCCTCACTCTCTGCTGGAACAATATAAAGTTTGAGCAGAAAGTTCCTTGGATGTGGGATTCATTTCCTGCATTCCAATACAAGGCCACACTGTGTTTCATAAATAAGGCCCTTTTGTTTAAAATACAGGAGGTAAGAATAGTGTCCGTGGTAGAGCATTTGTTTCAAGGCAAGAATCCTTGCAAAGGTGATTTCACCATACAACAGCCCAATAAATCTAGTTGAGAAGCCAGACGGTTCTTACAGATTTGTGCAGGACCTGAGTGCTATAAATGTTCTTGTAATTCTCATTGTCCCAATAGTACCTGACGTACCAATACTCATTTCCTCCATCCCACCTGATGCCGAGTTGTTTTTTTACAAGTGATTGATTTGACAAATTGTTTTTTTTTAGCAAATTCCTGTTGTTAAGGAGACATGGCTAATTTTGCCTTTAACTTTAGAAGTAAAAGTTTTATCTGGAGTGAATTTCTCCAGGATTATACTGTAGTCCTCCAGGCCCCAAGCTATGAACTCCTAGCCATGGTTTAGTTGGTTTCAGTGCGGACAGCCAGCCAGGTGGAGTGTGTATCTTATATGTGATCATAAAGTGTCTAAGCAAAGTTATAATGGTGTTAAGAAACTGTTGAATACCTTGGTTTTGTCCTCACAAAAGGTGATAGGAAATTCAGTCACAAAGAGAGCTGCGGCTCTTATGGGTCTGCCCCGCCCATTGACCAAGAAAGACATGCTTACCTTTCTTGGCATGATTGGTTGCTGCCGCCAATGGATACCTGACTGTTCCTACTATGACAGTATTTTGAGACAAACCACAGGTTTAGAAATGTCAGATCTTGAGAAATGGTTAATTGAAATGTGTAATGTTTTTGTGTATTTGAAACATGCTATGGTAATAGCCCCTGGTCTTGGTCTGCCCGCATATGATCAAATGTTTTATCTGTATGCTAGGGAAAATTGTAAAACTATGGCAGGAATCCTGGCTTGGGGAGCATGGAGGTACACTCCGCCCTTTTGTTTTGTTTTTTCTCAAAGATGGTTCTGGTACAGGTTCAAGGCATGCCTGTGTGTCTCAGAAGTTTGCTATTATTTGTGATGGTGATTCAAATGGCTATGTCATTTACTCTTGGACATGAGACCACCTTACACACCACCACTTAGTGAATATGAGGTTATACTGTTGTTAAACCCCAAGTTGAGAATAAAATATATTCCTCCCACTTTAGATCCTGCTCCAATTTTAAATGTCACTGTTAGATCAAATATTGCAGTACATTTGCTACTTCTAAAGATATTAAGGGGAATGTAGTTAGTGTGACCAAAGTTCCACTAACTGGACTTTGTGTCACAAGAGGGGAGACCATGTATTCTAGAAGCTAGTGCACCTCTGTTCATCTTACAGTATCATGGGGTAGGTCACAGCTCACAGTATTATGGGATAGGTCACAGGGGATGGCAGGTTACATGTGAACTGCTGGATTTTTTTTTCATCCCTGGCCCCCCCTTTATGGTAAAATCATATGTGTCTAGATGCATTACATACATTAGGAACAATCCTCACAAGACAAGACATTAACATTTTTTATCCGCTCACAGGTAGATTTTACACACATGCCAGAAGTAGGAAAAGGACAGGAATATTTTTGGGTAATTGTGGATATGTTTAGCCGCTAGGTGGAAATGTCCCTCAGAGTTCAGGTATAGAGATAAGGATGATTCCTTCTAAGAAGACAGGTTACCCCCCCTTTTTTTAGGTTTTAATGGATAGGTTCTTTCCCACTCCCTGGGCCAGACAGCCACTCATGGTAGAAAGAGGGGATTTAGGATTGATTCAGGAAGAATATGTGAGAAAGTTTATTGAAACTTTGGACAAAGTTGAAAGAAATGTTGCTGGCACTTTTCTCTTTTTTTTCACAGGAACCAACTCGTTTCCGTGATCGCTGTCACTAGGACCGCTGTTCTGACTGAGGATTCCAAGGCCTGGATCCATGCCAGATGTGTAAAAAGGGTGAACCAAGCCCCTAAGAAGCAAGACAAAGGCAAAGACACAGATACAGAAGAAGCAGCCAGAGAAGTCCTGAGAGATTGATCTGAACCACATGGAGTGCTTCGTCAGCCCTGGAAACTTCAACCCATCCAAAGAACTTGAACTGAATGAATCTATAGCAAATGACAAACAATTCCAAATCCCTCAACAAGCCAACCCAGGTGAAACCTTGCATCAAAGGTTCTATGGCCTTTGGGTGGCGTTGCTAATTATCAACTCTTTTATTTTTTTGATGGGCATAATACTGAACAGTTTGGCCCTTTATGTGTTCTGTTTTCAGACCAAAGTAAGGACACCCTCTGTTATTTACACCATTAACTTGGTAGTGACAGACCTTTTAGTGGGTCTCTCTCTACCAGCACGAATTGTTATGTATTACCGTAATGTAGAGACCTGTTATATCTGCTATTATGTTCACAGTTTTACGTATTCTGTGAACATGTACTGTAGTATTCTTTTCCTGACCTGCATCTGTGTTGATCGCTACCTGGCCATTGTGCAAGCCAGAGCCTCACGCAGATGGAGAAATCCCAGTTATGCCAAATGCATCTGTGTTTTGATTTGGATATTTGCTGTAATTGTAACTTTCATCATACTGACCACAACGATTAACCACAAACATTGTTGTTTTTTCCAGCTACTTATGCTGACAAGTTTTGAGTATTTTGTTCCCTTGGTGATTGTTGTTTTCTACACCCTGCGGATCATGTGGACTTTGTCCAAGTCAATACAAATGAACCAAAGCCGAGAGAGACGGGTGAAGGCGGTACAGCTCCTCATAATGGTGCTGGTCATCTTCACAGTCTGTTTCACTCCCATTCATGTTAGTCAAGTGGTTTTCTGTGTCCGCAGTGAGGTGTCTCGGGATGTCATCCTCATTGTGTACCATGTCACAGTAACTTTGAGTAGTTTTAATAGTTGTATGGATCCCATTGTCTATTGTTTTGTTACTAGCCATTTCCAATCCGCTAGGAATAGTATTTTCAGAGAACAACCGTCACCAGTTCCTTTTAACAGTCCCTGCCCCTGCCGTAGGCAGCTCGCCCTGGGGGCTAGGAATATACAGGAGTAATGATGCAATCAAAAGATAGATTAGGCATTGAGACTGGTTCCCTTTTTTTTTTTTCAGGAAAAAGAAACTAATATGTTCTGTCTAATTAGAGTGTACAAAGATAATATCACTGAGAAGGAATGTACTGATTTGGTTAAGAAAATTCCCTGTTACCAGATTATATAATTTACTTTTAAGTCTCTAAACCAGTATCAGGAAATTTTGCCTGATTTGAACATAGTAATGTTGTTACAGAATTTGTCTGTATTATATGGGTACAGTTTAGCGGGAATGTAAATTGGGTTAACTACATTGGCTATGGTTAACAAAAGTTTGGTAGAACCATACTGTTTTGATATGTTATTAGCTGATAAAGGGAAAGTATGTAAAATGTTTAACTCCTGCGGTTGTACTCTTATTCCCCATAACACTGTTTCTGATGGAAGTATTATTAGAGCCCTTCACAACCTCCAAATATTGTTTGAAGAATTAGCTGAAAGCTCAGGAGTGGAAAATCCACTGGTCAGTTTATTTGAAACCTGGTTTGGTATATGGGGAACCCTGATTACCTACTAAGGGCCCCAGGTACCAACCTGTGACTAAAGTGTAAGGTCACGTGTGTGACCTAAGAGGGGGTTTGAAGGGATTGGCCCCTAAGTTTGATGTCCCACCATCTTGTCTCTCTCTGAGCCAAAGTTCTTCCATCTTAAGATTTAAGTCTGTATTTTAAAAGAATTGACTTTCTTGTCTTAAACGGTAATTTGTCAGCAGTTAGGAAGTTCCTCTTTTTTGTCCAGGTGCAACTTCCCCTTTTTCCTTAGCTAGCCTAAGACTGAAAGTCTGCGGTGAGCTACATCCTGTTGAAAGAGTATTAATAATTTTAAGCCAACGGTAAAAAGGAACTGTCTGCTTTCTGTGAGGTCCAAAAGTTCAAGGCTTGACGTATATACTAATAATTAACATATATGCCAACTGATTGGGCATGACTGACGTATGTAATATTCTAATTGGTTAAATGCATACCTGTCAATTGATTGGTTCTTATATTTCTATGCTTTGTTTTAAGTTTCATATATAAGTTTAAACACGGAAGAATAAATTCAGTTCATTCTGAGATACTACCTTGTGTTTGTCGGTTATTTCCTTTGTGTCTCAAGTGAACTCCAGATCTGAGGGTAATTGTTGGTCAATGCCAGGAGGCTGACGGAAGTCAGTGCAGAAGGGAACGAGAGTCAATTCCTTTCACCGATCATCTCCAACTGTGGGTCGGATTTCTCTTCTGGGTATGGCTTGTGTAGGTGGGGACACAGGGGACCCCATTTAGTGGGCTGGGTTGGCGATATGCTAAGGACAAGAGGAGAGTGGTCTGATAATCCTCTGGCCTGATATGAATCATCTTCAATACATGGTAAAATAGGATAAGTGCCCAATGCTATGTCTGTCCTAGAAAGAAACTGGAGCAACAGGAATACTGTACAGTAGAAGTATGGCATAGTCTTCAGAGGTCTCTAAGACCTATTTCGGAGATCTGACTGGTGTATTAGTCTGAGTTCCCACAGGGTAGCGATCCATACTAAGATTGCATACTGCATTATAATTCCTTACTGCTAGTAAGGGAATCCAAGGGTTATCAGCTAACAGCTCTGCTATCACCCAGATTACCTCAGTATTGTAGGGAGAAGGCACGTAGACATTTCCCAACAAGCAAAAAGTTATCAATCGTGCACAACAGAAAAATTTATCTACTCCGTGAATCAATGATGTCTTGTTCACAGGGAAAGTTCACCTCAAGAAATCAGAATGCTAACAGCTCTTGCATATGCTGAGTAAACAGAAAGATATTGCATTTGAAAAATTCAGGTTAGTAGAGCCTTTCATCGAGTGCGTTTTTTGTGGGCAAGCAATTACAGTTCTATAATGAGCCAATAGGGTAAAGATTGCCCTGCTTTTAATGGAGTCCTTTAATCCTTGCATATTCCAAGACATGCTGTTTAGCCCCACAGCCATATGTTGGAGTAAAAAATAATTAGCAGGAGGTTCAAGCAATAGGATGAAACCCTACCACATTGCTGGAAACAAATATCAGAATCCAGAACCCTAGATTTATAGTGGTGAGTGCTGCTGGTGCGACACATATTGGGCATGGGTCACATAGCAGGAGCATGTGAAGTAGGCTGCACAGACATGAGCACATCCCGTAGGCCACCGAGGCTACCATAAATGGAAAAGGGATGATTCAAAACAAAAAACCATAAAAACTGAAAGTATTGAACAATTCCCATGGGAGCCTCCAAGGGGAAAAAGATTCACCAAGGCCATCTGTGAGCAATCATTTAACTACATCTAGCAAAAGTGAAGAAAAAGGAAACAAATGATCTGAATTCATTCACTGCCTTTTGCAGAGTTTTGGGCAGACCTCTCACTCAAATGGAGTAGCTTAAATAAAAAGAGAGCAAATGAGCCTCAAGAAGGGGTATGAGATCTTGAAAGATGGTGTTCATTGGGATCCAGCCATTGGGCATATCAAAAAAGTGGATTTCCCCTTTTGCCACAATAAGCAACTTAGCTAGATATAACAGTGCATATGGAATTTGCACTGTGCGAAGCTGGCGTTTCACAGCATTATATTGGGCCTGTAACTTCTGAACTTCCACTGAGAAATCCGAAAAAAAGCATACTTTTGAGACATTTAGCTTAATCTGTCCTTTGGAGAGAGCCATAGCAAGAATATTATCTCGATCTTTATAATGGAATAGCTTCAAGATAAAAGGGGACGATGATTTCCAGGAGGATGTGGGAGGTTATGGTGCACCCTCTCTATGGTGTAAAATTCTTCCTTTCAATGGTATCAAGCATCAATTGCTCTATATATGCAGTCAGATTTCGCCCTTCAATGCCTTCAATTTTCTCAGCAAGCTCAGAATTCTGATGTTGTTCCTCCTCATTCTGTTTTCCATATCATCTATACAGATGGCTTTGAACAACTAGGTTAATAGCATAAATATCTCTTTTAGCTGGGCACAACTCATCTTCTAGTAAGCTTACTCTACCCTCTAAAGCAGAGGTGTGTTCATGCACTTTCTGTACATCATGACAAAGTGCTGGAATTGGATAGTGAGGGCCGACAGTGAAGAATTACAGTTCTGCACAGCCAGAAAAACATCTAGTGTGGACACAGGTGTGGCAGCTGGAATAAGGGATGGGGTCTGTGTAGTCCAATCTCCCTCCACTACATAAGGCTGGCCTTCCCTCTTCTCACCATAGGCTTCAGTGTGTATTGCCAAGGCAGACTTACCAGAGTGCAGCAGCTTCTGGCTGGCATGAGGGGAAGGAGCTGTGATGGAAGCTGTAAATGTCTAAGACTCCTCAGCTGGCACCCAAACAAATCGTTTCAGTTTGGAAGCTACATCTCTGTTTCTGTCTTTTTGGTGAGCACAAGGAGGAAGCAGGCCAGGGCCATCTTGGCCGCTCTGAGACTTCAGACTCCTCCCTGTTCATGTTGGCCATGGCTCTGGTACTCATTCACCACTGAAGGTTGGATCGGGAGGAGGAGCGGGTGAGGAGGAGCAGAATGCACCATGGAGAGCCGCTGGGGGAAGTCTGTGAAGCAGATGTTTGGCAGGTTTTCAGTGGCACCAAAATAAACTTCCACAATGGCTATTTGTCCACGCCAATGTGAACATTTTTAAATGAAATACAGAATAATAAATGAAAGGAGGAATATCAATAAGAGATAAATTAAAAATGTGAAAGTGCACATATTACAGCTGGGAGTTAGACACTTGAGATTAAAAACAAAACGTTGAGGGAAAAGGAATTAAATGCAATAGGGGGGGGGTACTAAAACTGTCTGGTGCAGCTCTGCATAAGTTTTAATGTCAAAGCCTAACTGAACAATCTGAAGTTAGAAGCTGTTTGGCTATCATGCACAGCTGCACCAGATTTCACTTTCCAGTTTTAGTAAATCAACCCCAGTGCCTCATACCTCTACCTTTATACTTCTCCTTTATACAGTGAGGATCCTCTGTGCTCCAGACTGACTAGGGATGAAGTGAACGTACCTAGTTTCAGTTCAAGCTGAGTTTGATGAACATAACTGAAGTTTGGGTGCCAAATGCTGATCCCTATTGAATAGAATAGAAGCAGAATGTTAAAAAAGTAATGGACAGGGGTGCATGCGCAGCTTCTGATCATAGTGGACATGTCACCCACCAGCTCTAGTCCCTATTGCTCTTTTGGGACTTCTGACATCTGTCCAGCAGCTTTTATCACCATGGGAGTCACCCAGCCTTGCGCTCTCTTCTCCTGAGCATCCCATGGGTAAGAATGGATGCCAGAAACCATCCTCTCCTTCCCCCATTGATTTGCAGCCTCCTCCAACCCTGGATCACTTCCTGCTTAGGCTTGCATCTTCGGCCTCGATTGCACAGGATGAGCTGCTGGACCCCACGGACCCTCTCGCAGCGGGTGGAGGAACTTCCTACGCTGTCTCACCTCCTCCATCAGCTGAGCCACCCACCCCACTGACCATGGAAGTCCTAGATATGAAGCTGCATGTTTTGCTCCAAAATTTAACACATAATATCACCTAAGAAATGGGGAAAATTGCCCAGGAATTGAGAAGAGAGATAGCTCATTTAGGGGAACTCACAGTCACCCTTGAAATGAAATTTGATGATCTTGTGCAATATGTGCATATCCTGGAGGAGGACAACGCAGCTCTGAAACACATGACATCCCAGCTCCAGATGTAACAGGAGGATTTGGAAAACAGAGAATGGCGCCAAAATCTGCAAATCCGTGGAGTTCCGGAATCTGTGGGGGACCAGGACATCCAACCTTATCTTTTAGGCCTTTTCTCTACCCTGGCTCCTCATATCTCTAATATATATTGGAACATGGATAGAGCCCACAGATCCCTGGCACCTAAACCCCCTGCAGGAGCTAATCCTAAGGACTTTATTGTATGATTCCATTAATATGACAGCAAAGAAGCCCTTACCGTGGCTACCCACAACAAATGCAGGCTGGATTTTAAAGGTGACAAGATACAGATTTATAGTGACTTATCACCTATTACTTTGCATAAACGCCAAAGTCTTTGCTCTGTTACTACTCATCTGCAGAATCATCAGGTTACCTATTTGTGGGGCTTCCCTTTTCCCTTATCTGCATCCCGAGATGGCATGCAGTATTCTTTGTGTGATCTCCAGGAAAGTGAAACCTTCCTGCACAACCTGGGCCTTCCACCCCTCTCAGAGAAAGATTTTCTGCCTACAGCATCAACACCAAGACCACCATTCACTTTAAGCAAAATCTGGACCCCTGTAAGGCAGAAACGGCAAAAGTCTTTTTCCATGCCTCACCGACCCTCTTCCTCCAGACATTAAACATGCCTGCATTTTTTAAGCTACCTGGCTTTTTTCTATTTTAGGCTGTGTTACGCCTTTTTTCTCCTGTGATCCCTTAATTTAGGATATCTTTCCACACCCTCGGGATGACATTTTGCTTTTGATTTCTGTGTATATCATT